>NC_044316.2:13211524-13476524 GCF_007474595.2 Lynx canadensis
CATCATCCTGCCCTTCTTGCTGTGAGACCTTGAGGAAGTTAGTCAAATTTTCTGTACTTCAGTATCTCACCTTTAAAATGGGAAAATAATAGAAACTACTTGAGGGTGCCTGGGTGGCTCAGTTGGTTAAGCCTTTGACTTTTGATTTTGGCTTAGGTCATGATCTCATGGTTGTGAGATCGAGCCCCATGTCAGGCCCAGCGCTGGTGTAGAGACTGCTTGGGATTCTCTCTCTCCCTCTTCCTCTGCGCCTCCTCGACTCGCGCTCCCTCCCTCCCCCCTCCCTCTCTCTCTCAAATAATAATAATAGTAATAATAATATAATAATAATAATAGAACCTATTTTATAGGGATGCTACAAGGAACATAAAGCCTTTGGAACAGTGCCCAGCACACAGAAACCACAGGCTACATGTTGGCTGTGACAGTTATTACCCCTTGGCCATTCTTACTATGTGCTAAGTGTCTTAAGGTTTGTTCTTGCACCCTCCTGACCCGGATTTTCTTTTAAGGAAGGCACCTTGAATTTTTCCATTTTGCTGATACACATGAAATGACTGTTGCTCACTAAAAAAGGTACTGTCTTCATGTTCTTAGTAGCTGTTTCAAATAGATCCTGGGATAATGACTAATGTCCTAAGAATAGCATGTTGTTACAGCATGTGATAATATGTTGTTCTATTCACTGTGCTCCTATTGTTTAACAATTGTTTAACATTCCATACTGCACAATGGGAACATGGCTGCCAAGGAAAAATGGCAACAACTAAATCAAAGGGATTCTTCAGAGACTTGCTGGCTCTAAATTCCTGTGGCATGATTTTCTTTTCTTTTTTCCAAAAAGTTTTTATTGTGGTAAAATACATATAAAATTTACCATGTTAACCATTTTTTAAAGGTTTATTTATTTACTGAGAGAGAGAGAGAGAGGAGAGAGCCTGAGCAGGGGAAGAGCAGAGAGAGAGGGAGACAGAGAATTCCAAGCAGGTTCCACATTGTCAGCCCAGAGCCTGACTCGGGGCTCGAAACTCATGAAACTGTGAGACTATGACCTGAGCCAAAATCAAGAGTTGGACACTTAACCAACTGAGCCACCCAGGCTTCCCCATCTTAATCATTTTTAATTACTTTTAAGAAGCCAAGTATAATTAACACAGTATTAGTTTCAGGTGTACAATGTAACGATTCAATAATTTTATACATTTCTCAGTACTCATCAAGATAAGTGTACTCAATCTTATTTTCTCCTTTTCACCCATCCCTCCACTCATCTCCCGTCTGGCAACCACCAGTTTGTCCTCTGTATTTAATAGTCTGGTTTTTTTGCTTATCTCTTTTTTCTTTGTTCATTTATTTTGTTTCTTAAATTCCACATATGAGGGGTGCCTGGGTGGCTCAGTTGGTTGAGTGTCCAACTCTTGATTTCAGCTCAGGTCACGATCATGAGATTGAGCCCACATCAGGCTCTGTGCTGGGTGTGGAGCCTGCTTGGGATTCTCTCTCTCCCTCTTCCTCTGCTTCTCTCTCTCTCTCAGAAACAACAAATTCTACATCTGAAGGAAACCATATGGTATTTGTCTTTCTCTGACTTATTTCACTTAGTTTTATACCCTCTAGGTCCATCCATGTTGTTGCAAATGGCAAGATTTTGTTCTTTTTTATGGCTAGTAATATTCTATTGTACATATATAACACATCTTACTTTTCCATTCATCTACTGATGGAACTTGGGTTGTTTCCTGTTGTAAATAATGCTGCAATAAACAGAGGGGTTCACAGCAAAGGAAATTATCAACAAAACAAGAGACAACCTAGTGAATGGGAGAAGGTATTTGCAAATAATATGTCTAATATAGGGGTTCATCCAAAATATATAAAGAACTTATAAAGCTCAGCACCAAAAATAAAAACAAACAAAACACAACCAAAACCCACAATAACCCAAAACAAATAATCCACTTAAAAAATGGGCAGGGAACCTGAATGAACATTTTTCCAAAGAGGACATACAGATAGGCAACATACACATGCAAAGATGCTCAAGATCACCAATCATCAGAGAAATGCAAATTAAAATCACAGTGAGATATCAACTTTACACAGTCAGAATGGCTAATAGAAAAAGCATAAGAAACAATTAAGTGTCAGTGAATATGTGGAGAAAAAGGAACGCTTGAGCCCTGTTGGTGAGAATGCAACGTGGTGCAGCTACTGTGGAAAATAGTATGGAGGTTCCTCAAAAGGTTAAAAATAGAACTATCATATATCTATCAATCCCACTACTGGTATTTGCCCCAAAGAAAATCAAAACACTAGTTCAAAAGGATATATGCACTCCTATGTTTACCGCATCTTTACATCTTAACATGTAAACTGTGTTTACATGTATGGTTCAGTGCTATTAAGTACGACTTTTCAAATTTATTTTTTCTTAAAAATAAAAAAATGTTCTTGTTTATTCTTCTCCTCACCTTTAAATTTTCTTTATTTGATTTTTCCCCTACTCTAAGGGTAACATTTACCTGTTATAACAAATTAAAAAATATAGAGATGTATAAAGAAAAAACTAATCTCTCCTGACCTCTTCCCATATCTCACTGCTATGAGGTAGTCAGTTTTTTTTTAATTTTTTTAATGTTTATTTATTTTCGAGAGAGACAGAGACAGAATGTGAGTGGGTTAGGGGCAGAGAGAGAGGGAGACACAGAAGCAGAAGCAGGCTCCAGGCTCTGAGCTGTCAGCACAGAGCCCGACGCGGGGCTCGAACTCATGAACCACGAGATCATGACCTGAGCCAAAGTCGGACGCTCAACCGACTGAGCCACCCAGGCGCCCCTGAGGTAGTCAGTTTTGACAGTCAGGTTCCATGCTGTTCTCTCAGCTCATACAAACCCATATCCATCCATCCATCCATCCATCCATCCATCACCCACCATCTATCCATCCACACACATAAATACAAATAAAGTTTTTTTAATGTGTTTTTTAGTACAAAGAGAATATAAGTATAAAGGAAATATGTAGAGATATTGGCAAAGGATTTTATCTTCTAGTGAAGCAAATATTTTCATTGTATTTATCCCTCCAACACATACACAAGGCTGAGCATTTTTTCCTTTTCCTTTTCAACCACAGACCTTAAGTTAAAAAAATAAACCACATGGTATTCATGTTAATAACTACACGTCCCATAAAATGAACATGCCACAAGTTATTTAATTATCGTCCTAACTTTGAACAAATTATTAAGGAAGGTATGTCAACTCAGGCCTTTTTTTCCTCCTTGCTGCTTTCCTAAGACCCCACAGAGAAAATCCAGGGTCAAAGAGGTGAACATTTCTCTAACTCCTGACAAATGTAGGGAAGGAATTCATCAAGCAAGCCTTTTTACTAACTACACAGCTACCAGCAGTGGTGAATGTGCTTTCTCTATTTCATAATAGTGAAATACTATTACGATTTTTAGTATTAACTTTTTTATTCTTCATTTTTGTCTCTGGGGAAGATAGAACCTGTTCACTTCCTTTGACTGTTGAGTGCATTTCTCTACAATCACATGAGGTATAGCTGTGCTCACCTACGTTTACCTGCCTTGTTCCAGCCCAATATAGGCAACTCCAAGTCAGGGTTTTGTTCTGACTTGGCCCTTGCATCTGACAAGCACTAAGCTGTAAAATGAGGCACTTGAAGTTTGTACTTTTTCTTCAGTGTAAACCACTGAAAACAAGTTTTCTTTTTATATTAGCATAGTTATAATTCTCTGACAAATGAATAAATATAGGATAAATATCATCAGGTTTCACATCGGTTTGAACTGACTTGTGGAGGAATTTCCAAAGATACACTGTGCCAAGTGAACACAAAAAGGCATATATGTTACATTTGAAAATGTATTATAATATTCACGTTATTATGATTTAATAATGTAATTTTGTGTTTAAACATTCATATATACTTATATTATGTATTGTGGCTTAATAATATAATATTTGTTTTATATTTATATTATGTAAATATATGTAAAATACCAAGTTTTTATACTTCAAGTTTTATACTTCACCAAAGTGAAGTAAGTCTAAAAATTTGCATAATTGCGATGCTCATATTTTTTCTAAAGTAGAGTGAGATGTTATACTGTGCAATTATTAGCATTGTTATTATTTTTTAAAGAGAATTATCACATTACTTTGTGTTAATTCTTATTTAGGGGAATATAAAGATGCTAAAATTATAAATTATCTTTATGAAGGATTAAAGGCCTATTTTGATTTATTGTGGTTGTTTTTTAATTAAATGCTAGTTAGCTAACATACAGTACAACATTGGTTTCAGAAGTGGAATTCAGTGATTCATCACTTACCTACAACACCCAGTGCTCATCCCAATAAGTGCCCTCCTTAATACCCTTCACCTGTCTAGCCTGCCTCCCACCCACCTCCCTCCATCAATTTAATTGTATTTCGAAAGAGTGTAAATCCTGAGTCTAGAGGAGGGACCTCAGATGCCAGGTCAACTTTCCACACAACTGGACACTTGATTGCCATTTTAGAAATATGTGAAAGTCAGCATCTCCAGGAGTCTTGGACTCTGCTTGTTGAATTTCCACTGTGGATTCTTTTAAGTACCTTCCTGTTCTGAAGAGTTTATGTACATCTGGAAATGTTATAGGGCGAGAATTTATACTGAATAAGTTCTTATGTTAGAATATACTTTATCTTATTTTATTTTAAAAATAAAATTAGGAGTGTTGGCCTGGTGTTTTAATATTGTTAAATTAAGAACACATTTAGTTTGTTATGAATAAACATAAAGAGTTTCTTAAGATACGGTAGTATGCATTATGGCTCTGGCCATGAGAATGCTAGAATTTGTAAACGTAGGCCAAATATTTTGCGTGAATATTGCACTGTCTTCTTAAAAATTTTTAACACTTATTTACTGTTGAGAGATAGAGATAGAGCACGAGCAGGGGAGGGGGAGAGAGAGAGGGGGACACAAAATCTGAAGCAGGCTGCAGTCTCTGAGCTGTCAGCACAGAGCCTGACGTGGGACCCAAACTCACAAACCGCAAGATCGTGACCTGAGCCAAAGTCGGACACTTAACTGAGCCACCCAGGCGCCCCACACTCTCTTCTTAAGGCAATCTTTATATCTTCTAGCCCAGAAGATTCCAAATAAGTCCAACATTTTAGACTATGTATACCTGCTTCCTGAACTGCTACTTAAATAAAGAGTCCCTGTAATCATAGAGTAAGGAACCTGTATTAGTATCTCTGAAAGTCATAGCACAAAGCATACTATTAGGGGTAGAAAACACGGAACATAGAAATCAAAGTTTCTTGGAGAACAGATCAAAGAAATACTATCAATTGGTCAGAAATCATGAGGGTCTTCCTCATGGAAACAAGGAAATAAAGATATGTTTTAAGAACTCGTACCACTTAGAAACTTAAAATTGTAAAGAGATGGAAATATGTGAACTGGCATAAAATGGATGTCATGTTTCCGAACAATGTCAGGTCCTCATAAGCATGCACAGGACAGGGGCTCCCCTGCATGCCATTTTGTTTAGCATTGGAAGAAAAAGTGCATGTTTGAAATCACCAACACCACAAGAGTAAAATGGGGAGGAAACATGCTGCTTCAGAGAGAACATACATAACACAGTGAAATTGTAACCCAAAGGAGCTGACAAGATGTGAGAGACGTGAAGAACTAGATCTCAATGTAGATGACTTAAGTAGGTAAGTACAATGAGAAAGTTCACTACGTGATTAAAGACACCCCGAGACAAAGAAGTTGGGCTAAATTCTGTCTCTGGCAACCAAGCCAATCTGACGGGATAGATCATGTATTCATTCATTCATTCAACCAACAAATATTTATTGAGCTACCTTGTGCTAGGAACTAATATGGGTGTTGGAGATACAGCAGGAAAAAGACCAAAATCTCTTCTCCCAGAGAGCTTACATTATCACCATGAGAATTTATTTCTTTTTGAAGAAGAAAAAGTAGAGGGATATCATCAATATATTAGACATAGGCTGAGCTGATGGATCTCTCCATGAACTTTGAACTAAGTTTGCCCTTTGAGAGTTAAATAAGTAAAATCCGCACACAAATTATGTAATCAGCCACATGCTTAAGTATATCAAGAGATTAGTTGTAAAACTGTCTTTGAAGAATTTTGGAAAACTTCCAACCAAATTAAGGTGACCTGGGGGGAATCTTAGGGAGTTAGGATTGTACGTGGCTTTAAGTTAGTAAGTGAAAGCTAATTGGTTGTGGTAAACCCTGTTTGGGAGAAACAGAACAGAAAGGAGTAGGTCGACCAGGCAAATCCAGGGGAAAACTGGGTCTTCCAAGAGCAGTGCTAGCAGTGCCTTTGGAAGCATTGACTGGAAGAGAGAATAATAACTTGTCAGGCTTGGCACGACCCTTTCCTTCACCAAGTTCTCCTTATAGTAAGCAGAGGGCTCCAATGAAACAGTACAATCTGACTGTGCTCATCAAGCAACACTCTGATATAGCTTGTCTAGAGGCAGAGGATTTAGTGCCAGCAGAATCTCTCTTCTACCTTTAAGTTCTATTTATCAGGGGTGGGGAATGGGGTTCTTCTGGTTTCTATCTGTCCCTACCTGAAGCTTGGTTATTGGGATCTGCCCTTGACACAGGTTTCTGAGGCTTCAGGGTTGAGAACTGAACCAAATGTGCCTTCTGAAGTACTCTTGGCCAGTCGATTTTCCCAAGGTATGTCAATTTTTGTTTTATTGCCATTCTTCTTCTCTGCAACAGTTTGGCCAAAGCACCCAAGTGTTTCCTACTCAGTGAATCAGGGAAAGAGAAGAAACTATAGCAGAAGACATTCAGGTTAGAAAGAAGGGAGAAGTTTCTGGTACAGGGCTATGTCTACATTCCTGGCAGTGTCAACACAGAGCCTTGCAGAGAGATGATGCTCAGTAAATAAACTCATTTGTTGACCTTATCAGAGGAGGCATAACTGGTAAGAAGTTGCTACGGTTGAGGTCAAAGACGGTACTGCCTGTGTTCTCTTCTAGGATTTTAATTGTTTCATGCCTCACGTTTAGGTCTTTAATCCATTTTGAATTTATTTTTGTGTACAGTGTAAGAAAGGGGTCCAGTTTCGTTCTTCTGCATGTGGCTGTCAGGTTTTCCTGACACCATTTGTTGAGGAGACTGCTTTTTTCCCATTGGATATTCTTTCCTGCGTTTTTGAAGTATAGTCGAAATGGGTTCATTTCTTGGTTTTCTGTCCTTCTCCTTTGAAATGTGTGTCTATTCTTGTTCCCGTACCATACTGTTTTGATTACTACAGCTTTGTAACATGGCTTGAAGTCAGGAATTGAGATGCCTCCAGCTTTGCTTTCCTTTTTTAAGGTTGCTTTGGCTATGCAAGGTCTTTTGTGGTTCCATACAAATTTTAGTATTGTTCGTTCTAGCTCTGTGAAAAATGCTCTTGGTGTTATAAAAGGTATTGCATTAAATGTGTAGATTGCTTTGGGTAGTATGGGCATTTTAACAATATTTGTTCTTCTACTCCGTGAGCATGGAATGTCTTTCTATTTCTTTGTGTCTTCTTCAGCTTCTTGCATCAGTGTTTCATAGTTTTCAGAGTACAGGTCTTTCACCTCTTTGGTTAGGTTTATTCCTAGGTATCTTATGGTTTTTGGTGCAATTGTAAATGGGATTGATTTCTTAATTTCTTTTTCTGCTGCTTCACTATTTGTGTATAGAAATGCAACAGATTTCTGTACATTGATTTTGTATCCTGTGACTTTACTGAATTTGTGTATCAGTTCTAGCAATTTTTTTTGGAAAATCTTTTGGGTTTTCTATATGGAGTATCAAGTTATCTGGAAATAGTGAAAGTTTGACTTCTTCCTTGCCAATTGGGTGCCTTTTATTTCTTTTTGTTGTCTGGTTGCTGTGGCTAGGACTTCAGTACTATGTTAACTTTTTTATGTTTATTTTTGAGAGAGAGAGAGAGACAGAGACAG
Organism: Lynx canadensis; assembly: GCF_007474595.2. Lineage (NCBI taxonomy): Eukaryota > Metazoa > Chordata > Mammalia > Carnivora > Felidae > Lynx > Lynx canadensis. Next base: position 13,219,543 of record NC_044316.2, read on the forward strand.
AGGCAGAGCATGAGCAGGGAAGGGGAAGGAAAGGGAGACACAGAACTGGCAGTAGACTCCAGGTTCTGAGCTGTCAGCACAGAGCCCAATGCGGGGCTGAAACTCACAAACTGTGAGATCATGACCTGATCCAAATTCAGAGGCTTAACTCACTGAGCCACCCAGGCCCCTCCAGTACTACGTTAAATAGCAATGGTGAGAGTGGATCTTCCTGTATTGTTCCTGACCTTAGGGAAAAAGCTCTGTTTTCCCCCATTTAGGATGATATTTGCTGTGGGTTTTTTGTATATGGCCTTTATTAAACTTACTTCATTGGAGGTTTTTGTAATGAATGGATGTTGTGCCTTGTCAAATGCCTTTTTTGTATCTACTGAAATGATAATACGGCTCTCTTATTAATGTGGTGTATCATGTTGATTGATTTGTGAATATTGAACCACCTTTGAAACCTAGGAATAAATCCCACTTGATCGTGATGAATGGTTCTTTTAATGTACTGTTGGATTGGGTTTGCTAGTATTTCATTGAGAATTTTTGCATCCATGTTCATCAAGGATATTGGCTTGTAGTTCTCTTTTTTAAGTGAGACTTTAGTGAGACTCACAGAATGAATTTGGAAGATTTCCTTCCTCTTCTATTTTTTGGAATAGTTTTAGGAGAGTAGCTGTTAATTCTTCTTTAAATGTTTGGTAGAACTCACCTGTGAAGCCATCTGGCCCTGGACTTTTGTTTGTTGGGGTATTTTTGTTACTGATTCAATTTCTTTGCTGGTCATCAGTCTGTTCAAGTTTTCTATTTCTTTCTGTTACAGTTTTGATATTTTATTTGTTTCTAGGAATGTATCCATTTCTTGAAGTTGTCCAATTTGTTGGACTTCATCAAAATAAAAAGCTTCTGCACAGAAAAGGAAACAATCAACAAAACTAAAATGAACCTACAGAATGGGAGAAGATATTTGCAAATGATATGTCTGATAAAGGGTTAGTATCCAAAATATATCAAGAACTTGTATAACTCAACCCCAAAAACACATAATCCAATTTAAAAATGGCAGAAGACCTGGGTAGCTCAGTAAGTTGAGTGTTTGAGTTTTGATTTCGGCTCAGATCATGATCTCATGGTCGTGAGTTTGAGCCCCATGTCAGGCTCCGTGCTGGGCATGGAGCCTGCTTAAGATTCTCTCTCTCTCTCTCTCTCTCTCTCTCTCTCCCTGTCTCTCTCCCTCTGCCCTTCCCCTACTCAAGTTCTCTCTGTCTCTTTCTCTCTCTCTGTCTCAAATAAATAAATAAATAAATAAATAGAAAATGGAAGAACACATGAACAGACATCGCTCCAAAGAAGACATACAGATAGCCAACAGCCAACGGCCAACATACAAAACAGATGTTCATCATCACCTACCATCAGGGAAATACAAATCAAAACTACACTGAGATATTACCTCACACCTGTGAGAATGGCTAAAATCAATACAAGAAACAATAGGTGTTGGCGAGGATGTGGAGAAACAGGAACACTCTTGCAGTGTTGGTGGGAATGCAAACTGGTGCAGCCGCTCTGGAAAACAGTATGGAGGTTCATCAAAAAGTTAAAAATAGAACTATCCTATGATCTCGCCACTACTAGATATTTACCCAAAGAATACAAAAATACTAACTTAAAGGGATACATGCACCCAGATGTTTATAGCAGCATTGTCTACAGTAGCTAAATTATGGAAAGCGCCTGTCCATCAGCCATTGAATGTCCATCCGCCGTCGAATGGATAAAGAAGTGGTATATGTGTACAATGGAATATTACCCAGCCATCAAGAAAATTGAAACCTTGCCATTTGCAATGACATGGGTGGAGCTAGGAGTATTATTCTAAGCAAAATAAGTCAGAGAAAGACAATTATCATATGATTTTACTCATATGTAGAATTTGAGAAACAAAATAACCAACCAGGTTGGGGGGGGGGGAAGAGAGAGGCAAACTAAGAAACAGAATCTTAACTAGAGAGAACAAATTGATGATTATCAAATGATAGGCGTGGCGGGGGGATGGGTTAAATAGGTGATGGGTATTGAGGGTAAGCACCAAGTGTTGTATGTAAGTGTTGAATCACTAAATTGTATACTTGAAACTAATATTACACTGTATATTAAGTAACTGGGATTTAAGTAAGGAGTTCAAAAAATTATTTATTTTCCTTTAACCTGAATTGCAGGGATATTGCTAATATATACGGAAATATGCTTAGAGTTTTCATGGGTCTCAGTGGAGATCTCTTTCTCTAGCTTCTGGGCTCATGGCAGGAGGGAACCAGACTAGCATCTTGGAGTTCCTCCTCTGGGGACTCTCCGAGCGGCCAGAGCAGCAGCGCATCCTCTTCCTGCTGTTCCTGTGCATGTATGTGGTCACCGTGACTGGGAACCTGCTCATTGTTCTGGCCATTGGCACTGACGCACGTCTTCACACACCCATGTACTTCTTCCTCGCCAGCCTGTCCTGTGCTGACATCCTTTTCACCTCCACCACCGTGCCCAAGGCCCTGGTGAATATCCAGACCCAGAGCAGGTCCATTTCCTATGCGGGATGCTTGGCCCAGCTCTACTTCTTCTTGACTTTTGGGGACATGGACATCTTTCTCCTGGCCACAATGGCCTATGACCGCTATGTGGCCATCTGTCACCATTTCCACTGTAGGATGGTCACCCCTGCCCTCCAGTGCTACACCTTCATGGAGACTGCCTGCTCATGACCAGCCCTGTTGCCATGACCTACACCTTCCTCATACTCTTTCTTTCTGCTGTACATCATCCCTGACTGTTTTGTGATCTGGGACCACGATGTGAAAGCATTTTTTCTCTGATATGCATTGATGACTCTGTTCCCCTTGCTCTTGGTGGAGTAATGTTTAGCCATGATACTATTGGTTTACTTTACTGAGATATAATTTATATACAGTAAACTGCATAGGTCAGTACGTTCAGTAAATTTTTGACAAAATGTATTAACACGTTACATATTATCATATTATGCTCATTGTAGTCAAGATACTGCAGTTTTATTACCTAGAAAGGACCCTCATGCTCTTTTCTAATAATCCCCCACCTTGAGGCAACTACTGATCTGATTCCTATCACCATAGGTTAGACTTACCTGTTCATGAGTTTCATATAAATGGAATCATTACAGTATGTACATAGTATGTACTCTTTGTGGTTTGGTTCCTTCTGCCCAGCATGATGTTTTCAAATTCATCTACAATGATGCATGTGTCAGTAGCTTGTGCTTTTTTATTGCTGAGTCGTGTTCAGTTGTACGGATATAGTGATAAATTTTCTTACTCATTCTTCTATTGATAATATTATAGGTCATGTCCAGTTTTCAGCAACTGTAAATAAAGCTGCTATGCACCATATTTTTTCCTTTCCCTTTCTTTCTTTCTTTCTTTCTTTTCTCTTCTTTCTTTCTTCTTTCCTTTCCCTTTTCTTTCTTTCTTTCACTGACTATGCACATTTTTATACAAGGCTACTTGTGGATATGTTTTCATTTCTCCTTGATGTATACCTAGGAGGAGAACTGCTGGGCCAAAAGGTAGATGATGTTTCACTTTCTTAGACCCTGCCTAATAGTTTTCCAAAATGGTTCTATCAGGTTTATGCTCCCATTGGTCATGTTTGAGAGTTCCAGGTGCTCCCACATCCTCATTAACACCTGACATTGTCAGTCTTTTAAGTTTTTAGCCACTCTACCAGCCCCTCTTATATCTTGACATCTTTTTCTTTATCTGTATTGTCTCAGCTATCTTCAGAATCTTTTTTTTTTTTTTCGTAAGAGAAACACCAGTGGCTCCCACCTTGCTGTCAGCTACCTGGTCTATGGGACAGCTCACTAGAGGAGATCCAGTAGCCACTGTTTTGTACACAGTGAAAATATCCACGCTAAAAATTTTCATCTAAAGCTCCAGGAACAGGGCTCCTGGGTGGCTCAGCTGGTTAACTCGTGGTTCATGAGTTCAAGCCCTGTGTTAGGCTCTGTGTCAACAGCTCAGAGCCTGGAGTCTGCTTCGGATTCTTTGTTTCCCTCTCTCTCTGCCTCTCCCCTGCTCACATTCTGTCCTCTGTCTCTCTGTCTCTCAAACATAAATAAACAAAAAAAAAAATTAAATCCCCAGGAACAAAGGCGCAAAGGACTCTCTGGGGATAACTCTCAAAAGCCAAAATTTCCTTTTCGTGGGTTAATTGAGGTGAACAAAGAATGCAAGCTCAGGAAAGAAGAGAGAAAATAAAACTAATAAAATGAGTAATTAATAATAATAATAACAGCTACCCCATTTAGAATACCTACCGGGCCTCACACTTACTGTTTATATATTGTCATTGAATAATCCCAATAGTTCCATAAATTGGGCATTGTTATATTTGCTTTATAGATGATAAAACTGGGGCTCAGACATAAATTGCCATATGTCACACAGCTTGTATATTGAAGATCCGGGATTTGTACCCGGTCTTTTGACTCTGAGGGTGTAGCCCTGTCACCATTGTTTCCCAGAGACTTTCTTCTGAGAATTAGCATTCCAATTTCCTGGGGCCTCCTCTGGCTATCTGGCTAGTGAGAGAAATACATGACCCACTAATGTCCTGGACGTGAAGTGGGCTTCTTCACCTGACCTATTTAAATCTCACCAGTTCCACCTAAGCTAAAATAATTCTCAGAGAAGACCTTCTCCAGTTCAGCTTTCTTGCTTTAAACAAGGTGATCAGTCCTCATAGCAGGGTCCCTGCGGTTCTGGACTTAGCTAGGGTGGGAGAAGTAAGTGGAAACACCAGGATAAAGATGAAAGTGAGAATATCAACAGAGTGCTCACCCTATGTCTATTCTCCATTCATAACAGGGCTATGATTTACCGTTGGGGGAATTCCTTCATCCCATGGATGTGATCTTGGTTTGGGGCAGTAAACCCAGATGTGCTGACTTTGCACTATATTAAATTGAAGGGATAACTGGAGACTACTTCCAAGTGACCGTTTCTTTTCCCACTTAGTCCTTGGGATTTTGACGCTTATACAAGAATCGAATAGAATTGAAAAAAGACTAGGGCCATTCTAGTAGTGGTTCCCAGAAGAGATACTCAAAGGCTTCTTGTTATCAAGAACCCCTGAGGCTCCTTGAGTCCTATCTGTGCAAAGATGGCCTTCCATCTTCTCTTTGGTACTGTGTTCTCCCCCCATATCTTTCCAACATATGTATATTTTTCCCCGAATAAGTAAGCTCGTCGATTTATGTTGCTTGTAATGAAAGAATCTGTGGCAGGGACAGTAGGGCCCACCATGTGTTCCCTTACATTTCCCAGTGTCTGCCACACTCAGGTTCAGGTTGTGAGCAGAAGCGTCGTGTCCCTTCTGGTCTAAGTTAAAAGCCCATGTACCTCCTCTATTCCGCTCTTCCCCACTGTGGTGACCTCAGAGGTGTTGGGTTCTCAGTTCAAGATGATAAAGCCTCTGTCAACTTAGGTCCTTCAGCACAGCTCCACAGATGTACATCTGGCATGATTGAGAAATTAACTTTGTTGTGTTAATCCCTGAGATTTTGAAGCCAATGGTTACCTCAGCATAGCCAACCGTATCCTTACTAAAATGAACACAAGTTGATAGGAACAAAATGTGACACATTCATTGCTGTGGCTTCTGACAAACATTCACCAAAGAACATTTGTCTTTGTCTCAATTTCTGCCACTTCCCCAGCAAAAAATATCGCTTCCTCTAGAAAGGTCTGTATCATCAGATCCAATATTATGTTTTTTTCAGTATACGTCTGAGTTTTATGTTTACTTTTTGTGATAAGCTCTGTGTAGTAAGATACATCCATCTTATTTTCTGTGGCATCACAGCATACTTTACGTAGAGCATAGAACAATAAATATTTATAGAATGAATGCAGTTTCCCAGATTTCTCCAGGAGTTATAGCACTGTTTTTCAGTGATCTGATGAACTGTATTAATACTATCTGGAGTTTGTTGTGGTCAAAGTAGCACTTGTTTCCATGACTTGGATTATGGGAGAGTCTTACCAGCTTAGGGTTTGGTCTGGGCTTGGCTAGATGCTTTCTTAGTTGTCATTTTTGCTGCTAATTTAAAAAAGTGTATTCTCTAGGTATAATAATGGAATTTCAACACAATCGCTATTTTAATTGTTAAACTAATGTATTTATTTTACCTTAACAGTGACATGTTCTGCATACTGATAAAATGTTTTTAAAGCACTTCAGATCATCTGCTCTGTTCCAATTATCTTAGGGCCATAGCTTTTAAAAATTGATTCTGAAAAGAGAGGAGCGTAGGAAGGTGACAGAGTAGGAGGACCGTGGGCTCACACCATCCCATGTTTACAACTGGATATCATCCACATCTAAGTCAGTAAGCCCAGAGAGCAACCCAAAGACCGGCAGAACAAAGTCCACGACTAAATATAGAGGAGAAGCTGCATCTGAAAGATGAGGAAGGTCAGAAAGGCAGAGAGGGAGGCTGCTGGCGGGAGGGAGGCAGATTTGTGCAGGGAAAGGGCGGAGAAACAGTCCCTCACACCCGGGAGCTCACGGGGAAGACTAATCCCCATACCATTTGGCTTTAAAAACCAGAGGGGCTGAATTCCATACGTTTGTAAAACTAGTGGAACTTGGAGCCTGGAACTTTAAAAGTCAGCTGACTCAGCCCTGGGTGAGCTGGGGCGGGGGGGGTGGGAATGGTAACTGTGTCACCACCCTTTACAGAGACAGCAGCCGGCCCGGAGAGGCAACATGAAAAACAGCAGTTTACACAGTGCTGGGGCAAACGGGAGACAGATCTGTGCATACTGATTCGGAGCATGTTGGGGAACTTCTCTGGAAATGAGAGAGCTGTCAGGAGCCGGTTAACCTCCCCCTACCCCAGCGCAAACGCAGAACCACCTGCAGGAGGTGGGGCCGCACAGACACTTCTAGCCTCAGCCCAGGGATCAGGGCAAATTTTGTTAAAGGCGCTGCCGTGTCTCATGGCCACGAGCTTCCTGTGGATGGTGGCCGGCGCCCACTCGTGCCGAGGGACACCTGGCCTGTTGACCAGGTTGCGGACGGCGCCTGGGCCGCCTGGGAGGAGTCTCCCGGTGTTCCCCGTGCTGAGGCTGCCACCTGGCGGCCGGGGCGTAGGTGGTGCTTTGCCCAGACGGGTTCCCGAGAGAAGGGGATGGGGCTCCAGGTGATGGCCAGTGACCTGGCCTTGGCGTCCTCACTCTAGCTCGTGGAGTTGGCCTGCCTGCGTGTGAGGCTTTGAAGAATGCCCGCCTGCGTGAGCGTTTGCCTGGTTACCGAAGCTGCGCTTTCATAATAGGTTCATTGACCACTTGGATGTCTTCTTGTGTGATATCCAAGTCCCGTGTGCACCTTTTTGTTGAGTTAATTTGTAGAATTCCTTAGTTAGTTAGTTGTTTATATATGTTGCCGTGATCTTCTCTCAGTCCGTGGCTTTCTTTTATTCTCTTATCTGTATCTTCTAATGAACAGAAGCCCTTCATTTTAATGCAATCAGGTGGCTCAGTGTTTCCCCTTTATGATTGATGTTTTTGCCTTATTGAAGACAATGTTCTCTATCCTGAGCCCTAAAGATATTCTGCTTTATTATCCACTTGAAGCTTTATTGTTTCCCAGCTACATCTAGATCTACAATCTACCGGAACCGGCATTTGTGTGTAGTCTGAGATATGGGTCCAATTTCATAGCTTCCTGTTTCGATATTCATTTGTGCCATACGATGTGTTGACAAGACCCTCCTTTCCCCAATGCTTTGAAGTGCCACCTTTTGTTGTCAATCAAGTGTTTATTTGTGTGAAGATACTTCTGGACTCTGTTTTATTTTAGACTGGTTTATCTGCCTGTCTTTGTATCAATACTACACATCTTAATCGCTATAGAAAATGAGTCTCAGTGTCCAGAAAGTCCACCAGCTTGTTCTTCAAGCTATTTGGGGGCCTTGCATTTCCACAAAAATTTTAGCATCAGCTTCTCCAGTCCCTCTGCTTGCCTCCCTCCCCATAACACACACCTGTTGAGGTTTGGTTTGGGACTGAATTAAACATATAGATCAAGCTGGGGAGAATCTACTTCTTCACATGTTATATTTTTCAGTGATGAACACGGATAAGCCTTCATTTATTTTTGTCCTTAAGGATTTCTCCCCATTATGCCGTAGAATTTCCATCTCAGGTTTTGCAACATCTTTTATCAACTGTATTTCGGGACAATTTGGTATTTTTGATGCTATTGTAAGTGCTATCTTTTCATTTTTATGTTTTTTTTTTAATTTTTTTTCAACGTTTATTTATTTTTGGGACAGAGAGAGACAGAGCATGAACGGGGGAGGGGCAGAGAGAGAGGGAGACACAGAATCGGAAACAGCCTCCAGGCTCTGAGCCATCAGCCCAGAGCCTGACGCGGGGCTCGAACTCACGCACCGCAAGATCGTGACCTGGCTGAAGTCGGACGCTTAACCGACTGCGCCACCCAGGCGCCCCTCATTTTTATGTTTTAACTGTAAGTTGCTGATATGTAGACGTGTAGCTGAGTTGGTATCCAGAAATCCTACTAATCTCAATTATTAATCTCAATGGTTTGTCATATAATTTTTAGATTTTCTAAACACACAAAGGTATCATCTATGAAAAGTGATCATGATAGTTCTTCCTTTCCAAGTCTCATTATTTTAAATAATAAAATAATAACTTTGCCTTATCAAACTAGCAAGAACCTCCAGGAAAGTGCTGAATAGAAGCGGTGATAGCACTTGCTTTTGGTATCAGAAGGAAAGCTTGCAACATTTCTGTCTTAGTTGGGGCCACGATAACAGAATACCATAGATTGGGTGACTTATAAACAACAGAAATTTATTTCTCACGGTTGTGGACTCTGGGAAGTATAAGGATAAAGCACTGGCAGAATTTGCGTCTGGTGGGGACCTGCCTCCTGGCTCATAGATGGCCATTTTCTCACTGTGTTCTTACCTAGCAGAAGATATAGGAGAGCTCCCTGGGATCTCTTTTACAAAAGCACTAATCCCATTCATGAAGGTCCATCCTCATGACCTAATCACCGCCCAAAGGCCCCCCTTCCAAATACCATCACATTAGGGATTAGGTTTCAACGTATGAATTTTGGAGGGACACAAACATTCAGTCAACAGCAAGCATGATGTTCGCTGTAGGTTTCGGTAGATAATCTTCATTAAAGATGTTTTCTTCTATTCATAGTTTCTTCTATTCATAGTTTTATCCATGTTATTATCATGAATGGATATTTAATATTACCGAATGTTTTTTTCTGCATCTAATGACAAGATCAATTGATTTTTTTTCCCCCTCTTTTATTCTGTTAATTTGGTGAATGGTCCTGGCCTTTGAATGACACATCAACGCTGCCTATCTGGAACAAACCCAGCTTTCCAGCTTGTTGTAGTGAAGCTTCTATGTTATATATCGCTGTCTCATTTTATTTCAGATTTTTCCATAATGCTTATGATGACATTTGCCTGAAGTTTTCCTTCTTTTTCTTTTGTTACTTTATTTTAGAGAGAGAGAGAGAGAGAGAGGAAAGCACAGCAGGGGAGAGGGGCAGAGGCGGGGGGAGAGAGAGAGAGAGAGAGAGAGAGGGAGTAAGAGAATCTTAAGCAGGCTCCATGCTCGGTGTGGAACCGGATGTGGGGCTCGATCCCACAACCCTGGGATCATGACCTGAACCAAAATCAAGAGTTGGACGCTCAAACGATAAAATAGAAATAGAAATAAAAGAACAAATAAGAATAGAAAAAGGAAAAAAGATAAAAGAAATAATTTCTTCTACTGACCTTGATAGGTTTTGTTATCAAAGCCATTCTATTTTTATAAAACAGTTGGGGGATGAACTCTGCTTTTCTATACTCTAGAAGAGGTTGTGTAAAATTGGCATTATTATTCCTTCAATATCGGGTGGAGATTCACCTGATGCTTTTTTGTCTGTGTTAAAGTTTTTCAGCAAAGATTTAGTTTCTTTAAAAATTATAAAACTGTTCAGATTTCACATTTTTTCTTTTAAATTTTTAACATTTTTTGGAAATAAAGTTTTTCATACATTCGTACAATCTTTTAAATGTTAGCAGCATCTGTGGTTATGTTCTCCTTTTTATGGTGTACATCATTTTGTGCCTTCTCTCTCTTATCAATTTTACTAGTTACACTTTTCAAAGAACAAATGGTGGCTTTGTCAATCTTCCCTGTGATGATATTTTTTTCTATTTTATTTATTTTAACTCACACCTCGTTTATTACCCTCACTCCTTCTTGACTTTAACTTGTTCTTTTTTGTTTTAAACTTCTTAAGGTGGGTGTTTAGCTCATTGCTTATGGAAGTTTTTCTTCTTTCCTAATATGCAGTTAAGTGCTTTTGACAATCTTCAAGGTCCTAGAGAAAAAGGATCAGAGTTCAGGGTGTAATGAAACCCCCTTATTTGGGTTGGGATCCAGAAAGGCTATATTTTATTTATTCATTTAAAAAATTTTTTTAAATGTTTATTTTTGAGAGAGAGAGAGAGAGAGAGCATGAGAAGGGGAGGGGCAGACAGAGAGGGAGACACAGAATTCAAAGCAGGCTCCAGGCTCTGAGCTGTCAGCACAGAGCCCGATGCGGGGCTCAACCCACGAACCTTGAGATCATGACCTGAGCCTAAGTTGGACAGTTAACCGACCTGAACCACTCAGGCGCCCTGGAAAGGCTATTTTAATAGCAAAGGGCGAACTAAAATAAAAAAAAAAACTTCTGCAGAGGACTATAGCACAGCTCCACATTATCTCAGTTCCCGAAGTTGAGTTGGGGTGATCCTGAACTTGTCGCCCCTTAGTCACTTGGCTGTGCCCTCTGAAATCAGTGAAGAGCTCCAGGGAAAAAGCCTGAATGGCCCCATTTCTGTGGGACTTCATCTTTCTCTGGGCTCTGTCCTGGCAGTTCTTCACTGGTTTTATTAGCTCTGATACCTTGACGAATATATTTTAAATATTTTGTCCAGCTTTTTCAGTTGTCCCGAGAAGGAGGCTTAGTTCAAGTTACCTCACCTGCCATTACAAGAAGTGGAAGATGCATCTAACTCTTTATCCTTCACATGTGAGCTGACAGTTCCCTTCTCTGCCACCCACACTCTGAAAGCTTGCGGACTATTCTCTTAAATTCCAGTGACTTGAAATTTCACAATGATTGCTTTTGGATAGATCTGTTTTCATCCATTGTGCTTTGTATCTGGGCATTTTCTTGAGATATGGAAATAAAAAAAAAACCACTTTACTTCCCCCACTCCCACCCCATTTCCTTTGTTCTCTCTCTAGGGAACTTTTACTATTCAGGTATTGAAATTTTGGGCTCTCTTTTAAAATCTCTGGTTTTGGGGCGCCTGGGTGGCGCAGTCGGTTAAGCGTCCGACTTCAGCCAGGTCACGATCTCGCGGTCCATGAGTTCGAGCCCCGCGTCAGGCTCTGGGCTGATGGCTCAGAGCCTGGAGCCTGTTTCCGATTCTGTGTCTCCCTCTCTCTCTGCCCCTCCCCCGTTCATGCTCTGTCTCTCTCTGTCCCAAAAAATAAACATTGAAAAAAAAATTAAAATCTCTGGTTTTACTGGAACCTGCTTCTTCATTCTTCATTAGAAAGGTCCTTCTTATTCCCAACCTGAATGATGGGCACATCGGGGTAGAAATGACTGGTCTCTGGGGTCCATTTTACTGGTGTTTTGAAAACTATTAGGGCAAACCACAAAGACGCAGGTCAGCACCACACTGGCATCTGGGTAGGAGAGAGGTCTCAGGAGGTCATAGTCTTCCTGCCCAGCCGTGTCCCACAAAACCAGCCCCACCTCCAAGTGGGCCAGGTAGCTCTCAAACACCCTAGCGTGTAACTGAGAACTGGTCCTTGACTAAGCAGCTCTTGCCACACCCGCTGTCACCCCTGGCCACAGTAAATGAAAGCAAGAAGAAGCATACTAAAACCTGAGCAGTCTCCAAAGAGAATCATTGGGTAAGGTATACTGAGCCTATTTTGGCCAATAAGTCAAATTCTTAACTGCTTTTCCATTCGATTTTCATCTGAGGAAGTGTGTGCTTGTCTTTCTGGAACCTAAATGTCCAATTGGGATTTGGAGAAAAGAAAGAGGAATGAAGTTAGACAAGGATATTAGAACCCATGTTTGCAGTCTAACCTAGGGTCAGTCTCTACTTGTTCGAGTAATTATCTTCGCAAGATACAGAAGACAGTAACCACTCTTCTAGGAGGAGGTGAGTTGGGGGTTAGGGTAAGAGTGAGAAGAGATGCAGTATTGGTTCATTCAGAATATTTACTGATGGCTCCTATGTGCACCAAGTTCTGGGGGAGTTTCTTTTTCTGTTTTAAATTTTTTAATGTTTATTTTTGACAGAAAGACAGAGTGCAAGTGGGGGAGGGGCAGAGAGAGAGGGAGACACAGAATCTGAAGCAGGTTCCAGGCTCTGAGCTGACAGCACAGAGCCCGGTGCGGGGCTGGAACTCACGGACTGCAAGATCATGACATGAGCCGAAGTTAGACGCTCAACCGACGAAGCCACCCAGGCGCCCCAAGTTCTGGGGGAGTTTCAAGAAATAATACACAAATTCTTGATCTTGTGGAAAACTCTGTCCAGTCTAGAAGGGAGAAGAGTTAAGAGGAATTTCCAGTGTGAGCACAGTCTGGGCTCCCAGACAGCCTGATACTTGATACATTTTCAAATTGATATTCTCTATGTATTTATTCCAGTTTTATTTCTTGTGGAGTATAGAGTGGATTTTTATTGAATAAAAATTGCATGTCTCTCTCCCTTGGGTACCATTAATGGATTTAGCACCTGCATTGAACATACCTTGACTCAGTAAAATAAAATTCTCTCTTTTTTTTTTTAGCTTTTTTGTCTTTTGTTATGCTGACCAATGCTTATCATAAGATTATTAGAAAACATGGAAATGGATAAAGAAAAAATAAAGGTCATTCAAGATGCTACCAGCAGGTAATAAAATTCTCTTTTATTTCATGTTTCTTCCACTGTAGCTGAACACCACTAATTACATTCCTTAAAGACAGAAGAAGTTTATGTGGATATGGTTTTTAAGTTTTGTCAAAATGTATATGGAAGTTATTCTTTTCTGATATTTCCATGAATTCTTTGATGCCCCTCCTCTCAAGAAGTAGAACTTAATTTCCAACCCCTAGAGATGGGCTGGACTTGATGACTCACTTCTAACAAAGAATATTGCACAAGTAATGGGAATCCCTTCCAAGATTTGATTCTGTGGCTTCCATCTTTTGGTGTTCCCTCTCTGTCTCTCTCACTCTCCTTCTCTCATCACTCTCTCTGGCAGAAGCCATGGCAAGAGCATCCTTATGGAGAGGCCCACATGGTGATGAATGGAAACTTCCAGTCCCAGTCAAGTCTTCAGAGGCTTGCCATGCCAACGGGTTTGACTACAACCTCATGAAAGACCCTGGGCCAGAACCACCCAGTTAACATACTCCTAAATACTTGACCCTCTGAAGCAGTATGAAATAATACTAGTTATTTTAAGCAGCTTTAAATATTATTCTTTTCCTGGCTTGCACATCCCTTCAGAAATGTTTAAAATTTAGATACTAAAAAAAAAAAAAAGACACTTATTCTCACTGAAAACCACTATGCTGTGAATTGTTCGGTTTTAGAATTTTAGCCCACTTCACCTGTTATATTCAGTGACTAATACCTGATTGATGTCAAGACTGGTACATGTCTTTATTCCATATGCATGTCACAAAATATTGATCAAAGGTTGATCAGCACTGGCAAAGAGAGTTTAAATTTTTCTACTGGACGGGGTGCGTGGGTGGCCACAGTTGGTTAAGCATCCAGCTTTGGCTCAGGCCATAATCTCACGGTTCGTGAGTTCAAGTCCCACATAGGCTCTGTGCTGACAGCTTGGAACCTGGAGCCTGCCTCAGATTCTGTGTCTCCCTCCCTATCTGCCCCTTACCTGGCTCATGCTCTCTTTCTCTATCTCTCTCTCAAAGATAAATAAACATTAAAAAACTTTTTTTTAATTTCCACTGGAAATACACCGGAGGGCTTTGCATATTTCAGCAGGATGTGTGTTTGCTTTTCACCAGTGTGAAAGAAGTTGCATGGGGAACTCTGGGCAGCTGGCTGATCTGGTCCCTGATCTAATTTAGGAGGTGTGGCAGGAAAGGCAGCGTGGCACTGTCTTGAGGGCACCAGTAAGATCAGTTGGGGGTTGAGAGAAGCCAGGTGATATACCCTTAAACGAACTGAAAAAAAAAAAAAAAGAAAATGTTACAGAATATTTTTCTGTCAGAATTTTCCCCCTGTGTCTGTCTTCATCTGTAAAATGAAATTCTAACATTTGTCTCATGGGACAAATTTATTGTAAGGATTAAGTAACAAAATGTATGTATAAGCCTAGTTAGTCTCTGGCTAGTTGTTAAATACATGAAAATAAATAGGGGCTGTTATTAACAATAATAAAAACATACTGAAAAGATATCAAAGAACATTTTAATAGAATCATTTTTAAGCCTCCAAATTATTTAAAAAATATAATTGATGTGGAAATGTGTATACATTAAAGAAGTGACATTTCTACTGTAAAAATTTCCTTTTAGGATCTGGTGTCTTGGTCATAAAAATTGTCTTGAGACTGAAAAAAACACACTGATACTTACATAGAAATAGACAACGGACAGAATGGAAGACACAGACCATAAACACATTTTTGGATTTATAATAATTGATGTGTACGTAAATTAAGCAGTAATTATCATCATGCATAAATTAAGCATAAATTATTGAGGGAATAGAGGACTCAATAAAATATTTAACACTATGTTGAGGCATTGATTGTCCTTTTGAAAAAAAAGACCTCTTGGATGCATATAGTACACAATGTGGCCAAACCAATGTAGGAGAGGCTTAGGAGTTAAATACAAAACTCAAAATTGAAAAAATACAGGGGAACATATAAGCAAATATTTATCATAACTGTCAACAATGGCAGACATTCTAGGAACACACAGGATGCAACAAGGCTCAAAGGAAAAGGTCAAAAGATGTGACCACTTGAACGTTTAAAAAATTTTATGTAAAAAGTCACTCAAATTAAAATTAGGCAAATAATACTTGGAGAAATATTTGCAGAAAATATGAAAAGGCTAATATATTTAATCTTTAAAGATCTATTAGAAATTCATACCAAACAAACTAAAAAAAAAAGAAAAAGAAAAAATGAAGTGAAAACACTGACATCTCCTTAGATAAATAAGCCAAGAACTGAAAGGCAATTTATAAAAGAGAAAAATGCAAACATGGTTAACAGAAGAAATTACTCAGTTTTACTAGGAAGCAGAAAAAGCAAAGTAAAATTATCATATATTTTTGCCTCTAAGATTAGAAATGATAAAAAAAATAGTATTTGTGATGGTATGATGAAATAGACATGGATCATGGCCAAACGGATACCCTGTCACTTTCCTGTTGGTAAATAGTTTAACAAGACGTAGTAAGAGTCCTAAACTATTCATATCTAATATTAAAGCATTTACTTCATAATAGTAACAAAACTCTTATTTATTTAGAAATAAACTTAACAGAGGGGCGCCTGGTGGCTCAGTCTGTTAAGTGGCCGACTCGTTGTTTCCGCTCAGCTCATGATCTCGCAGTTCATGGGTTCGGCCCTGCATGGGGCTCTGCACTTCACGGAGCCTGCTTGGGATTTTCTCTCTCTCCCTCTCTCTCTGCCTCTCCCCTGCTTGTACGCTCTCTCTCTTAAAATAAAGAAATAAGCTTAAAAAATGTTTTTAGTGTTTATTTATTTTTGAGACACAGACAGAGTGAGTGGGGGAGGGGCAGAGAGAGAGGGAGACACAGAATTCAAAGCAGGCTCCAGGCTCTGAGCTGTCAACAAAGACCCTAATGGAGGGCTCGAACCCACGAACCGTGAGATCATGACCTGAGCCGAAGTCGGATGCTTAACTGAGCCACCCAGTCTCCCCTAAAGAAATAAGCTTTTAAAAAAGAAATATTAGAAAGGTGGAAGTGCTCATTTTTAAAAGACTTCAGAGCTCTTCTTTAGAGGCAATACTTGAATAAATTGATAGACCATACCATGTCCCTATCTGGAAAGATATATGGTAAAGCTGTCAATTCTCCCAAAACCATCTATAAATTTTACACATTCCAATGCAAATTTCCAAGGTAGAAGGTTCCAATCAGAAAAATGATTCTATAGTTAAACATGCAAGACTAATCAAGTCCATTTGGGAGGAAAGAGATCAACGAGAATGTGACGCGAATATGTGATTTCTAAAATGAGCTATGAATGAATGTGTATTCTAAAGCTACAGTGGTTGAAACATTGTGGTACAGACAGAACGGAGTAACACAGTAGAAATTCCAGAAGCAGGCAACAGTGTACCAAAGCATTTGATGTTTGACAAAAGGAGGTACTTCAAATTATTGGGAACAGTCTTGGGACCTAAGCTATAGAATTAAAAAAATAAAGCTGTATCACTATGTCACATCATGTACGAAAATGAATTTGAGATGTCCAAATGTAAAACATAAAATGTAAAAAATAAAATCCTAAAATAAGCACTAGAAAATATAGATGAATATTTACATAAACTTGAGATGGGGAAAATAATTTCAAGTGTGACGGCAAAGACAGAAATCATAAAGTAAAATATATGCTTGGCTACAGAAAATGTTAAAAGTAAAAAACACCAATAGCATTAATAAGAGACAAATATAAATAAGGAAAATTTTGGCAGCATATATGAAAAGCAGCTAACACTTGTGTTAACGTAAGAAGAAAAGCTCAACGTCCCTCACAAAGAAATGCAAAGTAAAACAGTAATGGGAAATAGTGATTCACTTATCATGTTGTAAAAACATTTTTGTAAATGGTAATAGCTAGGGTTGGTGAGGACCAGGGAATTAGCCCTGTTGCACTGAATTGGTAGAAAAGCCAAATGGTACAACCTGCCTATTGATAATTTGTCAATATTCATAAAAGTGTTGAATATACGTACATACACGCATATGGTCCGTTCAAGGAAACGGCTGTGCAAAGACATATCAAAGCCCTGCCTTTAAGAGTGAAAAACTGGAAGCAACCTGAACGGTCGAGGCAGGAGTTTGATCAAGGAAATCCTGGTGCAGTTATAAAATGATGCACCCTGACAATGAAGCAGGTGTGCTTCTTAACATGAGATTGAAAACAACCAGGCTGTCCTGGGAGGGGGGAGGGAGAACACAGAGTTCTGGCTGTGAGAAGGTGGGAGAACAAAATGCTGAAAATCAGACAGCAAGTGAAGAAATGGGAGGCCGGTGTTTGCAGGGAGGTTGAGACCCCTGACCAGGCATTCTCGGTTTGAACGCATCCTCCCTCTACTCACAACTTTGCTAAAGAGTCTTACTAACGACACTATTGCAACCACCCATCACTAATTGGCCTCCTCCACTGTCCTCCCTGAGGTCTAGTTTCTTTCTGACTTAAGGACCAAAAAGAAAGGAAGTCTTCTCTGGGCATCCCTTCCCTCTGGCCTTATTAGCAGAGATGCAGAAGACAATCAGCAAATCCCACCTTCCCTTAGCCCCTAGGCTGCGTTATCCTGAACTCTCACTTGGGAGCTAATTAGAAGATCTGTTTGTGGATCTTGGAAGGACTACATTCCCCAATCCTGACCCTGGCTGTCTCGGCGGGAAACCTTCATTAGAGCAGTTCCTGGGTGGGTGGGACTCCTGAGGTCCTGCGGAGGCTGGGGAAGTTAGCAAAGTTTATCAATTAGCTGTCTCTTGTGAATAGACCAAAAGATACTGAGGTGTCTGGGGGCCCAAGAGATTCATCATGCTCCCTCCCGTGGTGTGGGGGAAGGGGTGCAGGGCAGCAGCTTCTACAGCACTGAGTCCTTCACCAGCTCATTCAAGGGAGCTGAAGGCCAGTGCAGTACAAAGGGCCTAGCGCTGGCTGGGAAAGCCAGCATTTTCGCGGGGAAAATCCCTGCTCTGGTCCATAGTAGAGAGAGGACACAAACACTAGAAATCTGGCAATGCCTTCTACTTGAACCCGATGGAATTTTCACATCACCTTCACTCTGCACTTGTCAACTCAATAATTCTGTATTTCAATTCATTGAATGCTCCGAATAATCATTTGAAGCGCATGTTATGATGCCCTGTGCATAGATGAGAAAAGTGGGGCCCGCAGAGAGGAAGTGGCCTGCCCGGTGTTACACAGCTAGCTCGTAGCAGTGTTAGCCCGGAAGCCAGGTCTCCTAACTTGACCACAGCGTATTCAATTTAACTAGGAGCATGGGCTTCTCACCTTGCTGCCTGGCACATAGAAGATGCTTGCTTTATTTTCTCTTCCCCGAATCTTACCCTGGACAGCTACCTGTCATACCAAATATAAGGTCGGAATTCTTTTAGGCCCTGAGAGCATCATCTAACCAGGTCCCTCAAACATAAAAAACTCTGAAAACAGGTTACATATTATCTGGCTCATGTTCCAAGATTCCTTTCCAGGCTCTCTTCTTCCTGTTTCAATCATTATTAGCTCTCAGGCCTTCGTGCCTCTGCCTGGCCCACTGCTACTACCTCTCCAGTTGCTGAAGACCAAGAACCGACTTTTACACACCACAGGTCCACTGCCCATCAATCAATTGTTCCTGGGCTTGTACCCTGTTTTCAACCTTATCCTTGTCCATTTAATTGCCCGTGGTCCCTTATTTTCCCTCAGCCTTTGGCAACCTATGTGGGTCTGAGTATTTATCACATGGCAGGTGAGTGAAAAAAGCCAAGATATTTGGAAGGGACTAATTACAGATGAAAGGAATTGATGCTCCTAAAGTTCATGTAGCCTAAAGTAAAAGAGGCTGGATTCGAACCCAGGTCTCCATATGTCCTGTCTAAAGCTCTCTCCACTCAACTACACTGCCTTTCCCATTTCTGAGACTCGCTGCATCTAGAGTCATTATCACCGTTTAGTTTTGAATTCTTTGATGATTTATTAGAAGCAGGTTGGGAGGGAGGCAAAAATACCGCATCAGGAGTTGGCAGTTGGAGGCTGCCCTACCTACTAAGTCTGTCTACGGCCTCTGGAAAATCACTTAGCACGTCTGCACCTGTGCTTTTTTTTAATCTGCAAAGTGAGGATAATAGACGCTGGCCTTCCTACTCTGCAATCCTGGCCCTGGTTGTGGGTGACACTCAACTGTGCAGTTACAATATTCAAATGAGAATAGATTTCAGAGTGTTCCGTAAATACTGTTGTGTGCTAATAGAATAAAAGAGAAAACCTACTACTTTTATAATTTTCTTGAGTCCTAAGAGTGCCTCTCTCTGTGATGGACAAACGGTTAAGCCCCTTGATGGAGAAGGAGGCATGATTGGGATGCATATGAGAGCATCTTCCACTACTCCTATGTAGATGCCCAATATGTATAAAATGACATCTGCTGAGCTTGACAGATGGGTCCTGGACGTCCTCAAAAGTTCACAAAGTAACCGATGACATCTGTAACATATTTCTTTGGATGTGGGCTCTCTGAAGTCAGGGTGGTGATATGGTTAGAAGTTGTCTTTCGGTGCCAGGAGTCCACGAACCTTTGTCTGCAGCACAGGGAACTAGGAAAGGTCAAAATGGGTCCCCACCAAGATTAGTCACTACTTCTGAGTAGAATTACATTGGTGTGGAATGGAGGGTACAGTTCAAATGGTCAGGGCCAGGAAGGGCATGGAGGAGGGAGGAAGGGCCCACCGAGAGTATTCTCCTAGGATAGGGATCGTTTGGAGGAGCAAGATGGCCAATGACTGGCTTATGTCTCTCCCAGGCGCCCAAATCTTGACCAGGTGAACCCAATGGCCTTCTGTTGGATGGACAAGCCAACTTACTATTTTTCTCAAGGATGAGGATGACAGAGGACACTTTGAAGGCCAGAGATAAAACACTACAGTCCATTCACCCTACCCTCCCAACTCCGCATTGTCACCATTAGCATTTTTTACAATTTATTTTTTGTCGTTGTTTAAGTTACAGAACCCAGGGAAAAAATTCAAATAAAAATACACAAAATAAAAGCTGAAGTGCTTCTCCACTCCCCACAGCCCTACCCTCCTCCACAGAGGGAAGGAAGCACTGTCTAAGCTCAGGGGTTGTTGTCCGGGATTTTTTGCCTACTCACCCCCTCTGCCCCCGCACACATATCACATTATGGTCACTTTCCAAATTTAGCAATAGATGCTATACACCTTTTCATGTCAATACATTCACATTTCTTTTTTTTTTTTTTTTTGATTTTTTTTTTCAACGTTTATTTATTTTTGGGACAGAGAGAGACAGAGCATGAACGGGGGAGGGGCAGAGAGAGAGGGAGACAGAATCGGAAACAGGCTCCAGGCTCTGAGCCATCAGCCCAGAGCCCGACGCGGGGCTCGAACTCACGAACCGCGAGATCGTGACCTGGCTGAAGTCGGACGCTTAACCGACTGCGCCACCCAGGCGCCCCCATTCACATTTCTTTTTAAACAAAAAGAGGCTTTATTAGTAAAATGATTTACATGAAACATGAATTGCTCATATTTGCATAGCAGAGTCAAAAACTATACAGTTCAGATTTCCCTGGGGAAGAAATGGCTTTGTGAAACATGATCACACCTAGTTAGGCTAAATAACAAAATTCACAATATCTAAAGGCAGGCCTAAAAAAAACCATGCGCTTCAGAACATGAATTAAAGACAACCACTTTGTCATAGCACATGATGACTCGTTTATTACCCCTCCCCTGTCGCGTGCTCTAAGTTAAGTGGATCCCGGTTTCTGGGTGTTACGGGATTGCACACCCTGGTGCTCTGTGCTCAGCTTTGCGAACGAAATGCTCTCTTCCTAATTCTCTGCAGGCAGGAGACTCTTCTTTGGCTGTAGCTTCAGGCAGGATTCTCTCAGTTCACACGGTTCGGAAAGTGTTGCTCTTTTATGGCAAACTCAGTGATTGCCTTTATTTCATCAAAAACAGTGGGTTTTTTTTTTCTTTTATATCCAGTATCTTCCTCATATTGCCCCCCTCCTCCTTCTTTTTTGGCCTAAAAATGTCCATAGTACCTTCATTTCACCAAAAGTTGCCCCAGCTGTGTCCTACAATTTCGTATCAGGATGAGTTTGTTGGACTTTGAGAGGGGTGCCTTACTATTCTGAGTGCTCCTTCTCCTGAAACATGCTCCGTCCTCACATTTTTGGTGCAGGAGCTGCGGGAGTCAGTTCGCACACGGACATGAAAATTGTGGTGTTCCCACTGATTACTCAGGATGGGGACACTGGTTTGCGGAGCCCGCATGTGGCAACGTTGCTTTGAAGAAGATGCTGGCAGGGTGTTCGGACAGGTCCCAATGCCCCCTCCTAGGCTATGTCAAACCTCAATTTAATGACACAATCCTGGGTTTATTTCCTGAAGAAGAATCTTCTAAAAACCACACCCCCTACTCTGGTACGAATATATTTTGTCTTAAAAGGTGAGTGGAGGGTACAAACATTTTGCTTTTATTAGCATTTTAAATATATTTCAGCTGAACACTCATTGAACTTAAACAAATAGTTGATTTGTGTCCCATTTCCTGACCCACATTATAATTTTCTCCCACCTGACTTTAATCCATCTCCTACCAGCTTTAGCTTTTCTCCCCAATCCAAGATAAACCATCCTCTACTCTGGTCCATACTATCTACTTTCCTCCCATCCCTCAACCCACCCACGAAGACACCTGTGACCGACATCATGCCTTCAGCATGGGAAAGCCGGGGGGTGCTCTAAGAGGGAGGGGTATTTTGATGCCCTGCCTTCTCATTCAGGAGGCCGCTTCCCCATCAGCACCCTTTTCAGGGCGCCCTGCACATCAGGGTTCCGGAGGCTATAGATGAGTGGGTTCAACATGGGGCTGAGGATAGTATTGAGGATCCCAATCCCTTTGTCTTTGTCTGAGGCTGACACTGAGCCCAGACGCATGTAACTGAAGAAGCCAGTTCCATAAAAGATACAGACCACGGTGAGGTGGGAGCCACACGTGGAGAAGGCCTTCTTCCTCCCCTCTGCTGAACGGATTCGTAGCACTGCAGCTGTGACGTGGGCGTAAGACATTGAGATGAGGATCATGGGGAACACCCCCATGAAAGTGGCCCCCACAAAAAGCAGCTGCCCATTGAGGTGGATACTGGAGCAGGAGAGCTGGAAAAGGGGTGGGAGGTCGCAGTAGAAGTGGTTTACCACATTAGGGCCGCAGAAGTCAAGCACAGACACAGCCACTGTGTGAGTCAGAGCATTGATAAAGGAGATAGTGCAGCAAATGGCCACCAGGGCACCCCGGACTTCACGGCGCATGCGGGTGCTGTAGGTGAGGGGCTGGCAGATGGCCAGGTAGCGGTCATAGGCCATGGCTGTCAGGAGGTGACAGTCCACACCGGCCAGGAGGTGGAAGAAGAAGAGCTGTGAAATGCAGGCAGCGTAGGGGACTCTGCACTGGGGGGGCAGGAGACATGCTAGCATTGGAGGGACAGTGACAGTGATGCATCCAATGTCCAGCAGAGATAGGTTCCCCAAGAAGTAGTACATGGGAGTGTGGAGTTTGGGCTCCACAAAGATGGCAGCCAGGATGCTGAAGTTGCCCCCTATGGTGAGTACATAGGCAAAGAGGAAGACGACAAAAAGGATGGGTTTCAGTCTTACGTTTTCTGTCAGGCCAAGAAGGATGAACTCAGTGACAGTTGTCCTGTTCGCCCAGGTGCCTGGCTCCATAGGCTGCTGCTGCTGAGCTCTGTAGTGGGAGAAGACCTGAACCTGCCAGAGAAGGAAAGAGACACACAGTAGGCACCTAATCTGTGGCTACTGGATGCTGGGGTAATATGGCGTGGGCACCTACCAGCCTAGAGCTTAAGCAGTCTCCTGGAGGGCCCCACGATGCCAGACATGGACCTTTAATTGCTGTTTCAGGCTGAGATCCAGGGGATCCTAGGGAAGGGGCTGGGGCAGAGAAACTACTCTGGGGCCCAGGACACTGACTATTTACCAGCATTTTAACAGCTATTAAGGTTGTATCTGTGTGTAGTGCTGAATAGCAGTTCTGACTAGCTCAGTGAATAGATGAATAGATGAGGTTGTAGAAAGCACAATATAGGAGAGTAGGAACAATCTAAAGAAGGGTAGGAGGACAAGATCTCACAAAATCAAGAAGAGATGCAAAGGGAGAGTGAGCAAAGAGAGGAGCAAGGAGCAGACCAAAGTACAGAAGCACTCAGACGCTAAATACGGAAGGACACGAAGGTGACTTAAGAAAGCGCTGAAAGTATAAACTCTGAGAGCTGTGCTAAGAACTTCATATTTATTTTCATATTTAATTTTCATAGAGCTCTGTGGGGTAACTGCTATTATATCGGTGTAATCTGGACCCTGGGGTTTTTAAAGGTTAAATAAGTAGTCCGGGGCTGTAAAGTAGGGTCTCAAACTCAGGACTGTCTGACTCCCTAAATCGACACCTGTACTGCCTCTTACAGAACTTGGGTGTATTGTTACTGAAGCTTTATAAATGACATTGTGTGCTACAGAGAGGAAAGGTTTTCCTAAGTCTTCAGGTCTTGGTATCACTACAGCTATTGAAAGAAGTCAAGATCCCATCCATCCATCCATCCATCCTTTTATTCAATTGTTGTCTATTTGTTGAAGGTTGTAGATTCTGCATATATTTTGACGGTGGAACTAACAGACCAGGCATGAAGTGTGAGAGAAAGAGAAGTACAGGGATGATTCCAAGATTCTTGGCCTGAACAACTGGAGTTGCTATTAAGAGATATGGGGAAGAATGATGATTTTTTAGGGGGTGGGATGGGAGATCAGGAGATTTGCCAAGGGAAAATAGGGCAGCTGAAGTCCCAGGGAACATTTAGCCAGCTTCTACTCTATTGCACATAGTGGAAGTTCCGTTTACCTAACAAATCCTTGGACAACTGAGGAGTGAAGCCATGAAGTCAAAAGTTCTTTCATGGGACTGCATCAGTGGCTCTGGAAAGGTAGCTTTGGGGCCTCCTTCTGCTTGACTCTTGCCTCTGCTAAGCCACCCTTTGTCCAGGACTGTGCTAGTGCTCCCTTCTAACTAGAACATTCTCTCTCTTTCACGCATCACGACTCCATCCTTCAAGGCTCAGTCCTGGGTCATTGTCCCATCATCTCAAAGAAATCTTCCTTATGCACCCCAGTTTTTAAAAAAATTGTTTTCATGTTTATTTATTTTTGAGAGAGAGAGAGAGAGAGAGAGAGAGAGAGAGCGGTGAGCAGGGGAGGGGCAGAGAGAGAGGGAGACACAGAATCCAAAGCAGGCCCCAGGCTCTGAGCTGTCAGCACAGAGCCCAACATGGGGCTCGAACTCACAAACCGCGAGATCATGACCTGAGCCGAAGTGAGACGCTCATCTGACCGAGCCACCCAGGCGCCCCCTTATGCACCCCAGTTTTTAACTGATCTTTCCCTCCTCTGATGAGATCATTGATAACCTGGATCATTCTAGCACTTGCATATGGAGAAAGGGTAGGGAACTGAACCATTGTGAGGAGTAGGTTACAGAGTCACGACTTGGACCACTCAAAATCGATAGCACAAGACACAGAATGTAGATTATGCTAACAGGCTACCACAGGAGACTCTACACTACTCCTGGCACCTCCATTCTGTCCTTTTCTGTGAAAACCGTTGGCAATCTGTTGGGCTCAAACTCTGTCGGGCCAGCGCCGACCCTCAGTGGGAGAAAGAAGACTGCTAGTCTCTCACAGGTTATACCTTCCTTTCCAGAATCTACCTCCCACCTGGGACCACCACCGGTCCCCTCAGTGGGAAGCCAGCCACTGACACTGTACATTTGGGTTCTGTTTTCTATCGCGATGCCGGGCAAACTTTAGCTCTGCCAAGGGCTACACTCACAGAGTAGAGTGGCAATGCCTCCTTTGCCCTAAACAGGTACGTGTCTCCTAGATGCACCTCTCCAGCATGCTGGAGGTAGGGCAGGGATCATGGCTTGTCCATCAGATACAGCTTTCCTGGTCAGACTGTTGTAAAGGCAACACGTAAGGAGAAAAGGTGCTCTTGCCTTCAAGGAAATCACACTGTAGTGATTGTGGAGTTCTAAGAGAGGTTCATAGGTCGCCTACCTGGATCAGAAGGACTGTAAAAAAGCCTTCAGCTGAACTGGTGGGAGGAGACAGGGACACTTGGAAGACTTGAGCTCCCTGGGCTTTAGGAAACAGAGGACCTGACAGCCACTATCTGACGAAGGAGACAGGACATGTAGATAACATGACTCAGATTTCACCAGTATCAGCAGTTAAGAAGGGCAAGTTAAATTTCCTTAATAAAGGAAGAGGGACTTGCTCCGTTTACTGAAATACAACAGAAAAAAAATTACTACTTTGTGTTGAAAAAGCATAGGAAAAAGACCTCTGAGTATAGCAGGGTTCTTTCTCATGGATACCACCCCTCTCTTTCCCTCTGAGGTCGGCTGTGGGTTTTCTTGAGGCTGGGAGTGGTTTTTTTAGCCGCCAAGGAGGTCTCCTGTGCACAGATTTGAAGGCAGCGATTGCTGCCGGATGAAGGAGCCTAAGGGTTTCTCCCAACCCTTCTTGCCTTCGTTCTATAAAAAGCGAATGGGCAATAATCCCTTCCTCATTGTTCGCCTCTTCCTGTTCCATGATTGGAGAGGATAAATTTCTTCCATTGTGAGTTGGTCCCATGCATAGAATCCCTCCCCCAGTGCTGAGGAGGCCCAGCAAAGTGTAGCCTTCGAAGTCAGCTTATGACTAACAAGAGAGGGTTTCCTGGGGGTGCTGGGATTGGAGTGACAGCCAGTGACAGGTAACATTTATCAAGTACTTTGTACCCAAGTTGCTTTTATGTTTTCCCTCATTCAGTCCACACAAAAAGCCTGTAAGGGAGGTAATAATAATAACTGAGACTTAATTAGATCTTACTATGTGTTAAGCAATGTTCTGAATATTTTACCTGTATTACCTCATTTAATCTTAAATAAGCCTCTGAAGTAGATACTATTATAATCCCCATTGTACAGACAGAAAACTGAGGCACAAAGAGGTAAGGTAGTTTGTCCACATTTAGGCAGACAGTGAGGAGCAGAGCTGGGGGTCTGACCAAAGGCGGCAGGGGACACATCAAGAGTGCCCCAACACCTGCCACTTCTGGGACAGGCAGGTTATTTGGTGAGAAGGGAGTGGGTATTTGTCGGGATCCCTTGTCACCAGAGGAAATGTCCTCACAAGATGGATTTTCCTAGCTTAACATTAAGGCAAGCCCAATCTGGGTTGGAAATCATAGCAGTGACACAATCCAATGTCACATAGCACAGTGGCAAGAGTTCATTCTTG
Source organism: Lynx canadensis (assembly GCF_007474595.2). Classification (NCBI taxonomy): domain Eukaryota; kingdom Metazoa; phylum Chordata; class Mammalia; order Carnivora; family Felidae; genus Lynx; species Lynx canadensis. The sequence goes on from NC_044316.2 coordinate 13,246,036, forward strand.
CTCTGAGCAGCAGCAACATCTCTCCATCCTGGACACATCTGTCCACTCCCCACCCCAATCATCTCCCACCCTGCCGGTTCACACAACGTTCAGTTCATGTCAAGTTCTCTGTTCCAATTTGCCCTGCATAATTCTTTCTCTCCACAAAGTCATGCATAATACCCCCCCTCTACTTTTTCTTCTCCCCCACCCCCCTCTCTTTGTCCCTCTCTTATTCTTCTGGTTTATAAGAATGACAACTCAGCAAAATGGAAAGAGCTGTGGAGTTGGAGTTCAGGGACTTATGTCATTTGTGTTATAAACAAGTTTCTACTAGCACTGGGACCTTGGAAAAAGGAAAAAAAGAAGGGAGAGATGGAGAGAGGAAAGAAGGAATGAAAAGAAATAAAACAGAAAGCTAATGTTTACATAAATACAAACCTTCTTTCAGGTATATTACTCCATTTGACTCTATTATATGTTACTGCATTATATGTTACATTTAACCTTAGCAAACATTCTTAAAGATAGGTAATCATCTTACAAATGAGAAAAAAGAGGCTCAAAAAAATTAACTTGCTGAATTTCACATGAGCAAGAGTTTGTTCTGAATGGAGAACTTGTTCATTTTCTGCCAGCCCCTGCTGTTTTCCAAGGCTATCTATCATCTATCTATCCATCCATTCGTCCCTTTTTCTTCTGTAATGTGAAAGGCTGTACTGCATTCTCTCTAGGTTTACTTAAAGGTAAATACAGGCTGCTCTGCCCCAACCAACCTAAATAGCCTCCTTGGCTCTCCCAGACTCTTCATTTCCCCCTTCTCTTTAGCCCAGTCAGTTCCCTCTGATGTCCTTCTGTTTGCCAGCTCTGTCCTTCAATCTTCCAGTCACTCAGAATGGAAACCTCACCATATTTCTCTACCTTCCCTGAATCCAAGCATCACTCAATTCTTTGTTTTATCAACAAGGAAAAAGCCACGTGAAGACCTTGAGTGATGTCCATTCACCCTTACTCAAGACGGGAGGAAACTAGGGGTTCTGGAGCAGTGAGAAGTCGTGGTGGGGCTTACCTTTCTGTGAGCACTCTGGCTAGTACTCTTGCCTGGGTCTTATAGAGATGGGGGTGAGTGGTAAGCTGACCCAAGGTGGCCTGTCTCCAAACACTTTTAAAAGGTGTGAGGCAGTGACCCAGAGGTCTGTCCTGGTGCTCTAATTGGCAGCTAACGAGCACTTAGAGGCCCTAAAAATGAACTCTCTCAGGGATTGCACAAGAAGCCAGAGGCAGACAAACAACCTTGGTCCTTAAGGGTCTCTCTCATCTGCCGAGTATTTTGGACTCTGTTAAAGAACCATTAGATTTATGACATCACTCCAAGCTCCTAATGTCTCCAGGAAAGGAGGAAAGGTGATAAACAGTCACCATGTTACAGATGGAAATAAGATCCAGAGGGCTGAGATGATTTGCCAAGGCCAGAGAGTGGGGGGCTGTGGTGGAACTCAGGGCCCCAGCTAAGCTGATTTTGGCACTTTTCCTCTCATTTGTTTTTCACGTTGGGTTTTTAAGGCATAACTTTAAAAGGTCGGGTTAACTAAAGTATAATTTCAATTGTAAATTTTGATGAATTGTGATAAAAGTATACAGTCATGGATGTACCATCTCCATCAATATGTAAAACATTTCAACCACTCCAAAATGTTCCCTTCTGCCCCCTTGTGGACAATCCCCTTTCTACATCATAGCCCATGGCAACCTCTGATCTGATTTCTGTCCCTATGTTTTTGCCTTTTTCAGACTGTCATAAATCATACAGTAAGTAGACTTTTTATAACTGGATTCATTCAAGCAGCATAATCTTTTTGAGATTCATGCATGTTGGCCGTACTAGTAGTCCAGCCACTGTATGGATATATAGCAAGTTGTTCAGCTAATCACTAGTTAATGCACATTTGGGTTGTTTCCAGATTTTAGCCATTACAGATAAAGCTACAATAAATATGTGCATACAGTTCTTTGTGTGGATATTTGTCTTCATTTCTCCTTGGAAAATACCAAGAGCGTAAAGGCTGGACTCCAGGTGGGTGAATATTTATTTTGATAAGAAACAGTCAAACTGTTTTCCAAACTGGCTAGACCATTTGCATTCCTACCAGCAAAGTGTGAGATTCCCAGTTGTGCATCAAACGTAATGTCATCAGAATTTTTAACGTTTACTATTAGGTGTGTGGCAGTATCTCATTGTGGTTTAACTTTGTATTTCCTCAGTGATATTGAGCATCTTTTCATGTGCTTACTCACCATCATATGTCTTGGACAAAGTGTCTGTTTAAATATTTTGCCCTCCATCCCAAATGGGTGGTTTTTCTACTTCTTGTTCTATTGTAAAAATTCTTTATACATTCCGGATACTGGTCTTTTACCAGGTAAGTGTCTTGCAAATATTTTTCCAGTCTTGTATTTTTAGTTTCTTAATTGTTTCCTTTGAATCGCTGATATTTAAAGTTTTATTGATGTACAATTTATCAATTTTTTCTGATTCATGCTTTTTGCATCTTATCTAAGAGATCTTTGTCTAATCCAAATCACAAAGATATTTCTTCTATTGTTTTCTAGAAGTTTTATGGTTTTAGTGCTTACACTCAGATTAGGATCCATTTTGAAGGTTTTTCTGTGTGTGTGATATGGTGCAAGGAAAGGGTTGAGTTGAGGATTTTTTTTTTTATATGGATGTATAGTTGTTTCAGTACCATGTGTTGAAAGACTGTTTTTTTTTGGCAATTTTGACAAAAATAAATTGTCCATATACGTATGAGTGTACCTCTGGATTCTCGATTTTATTCCATTGATCAATGTGTTTATCCTTACATCAATATTCACTGTCTTGATTACTGTAGCTTAACAGTTAAGTCTTGAAATCGGTAGTTTACATACCCCAAACTTGTTATTCTTTTTCTAAGTTACTTTGACCATTCTAGGTCCTTTGTTCTTTCATATAAAATGTAGAATCAGCTTGCCAATTTCTTTTTTTTTTTTTAATTTTTTTTTCAACGTTTATTTATTTTTGGGACAGAGAGAGACAGAACATGAACGGGGGAGGGGCAGAGAGAGAGGGAGACACAGAATCGGAAACAGGCTCCAGGCTCTGAGCCATCAGCCCAGAGCCTGACGCGGGGCTCGAACTCACGGACTGCGAGATCGTGACCTGGCTGAAGTCGGACGCTTAACCGACTGCGGCACCCAGGCGCCCCGCCAATTTCTATAAAACACATGCCAAGATCTATAGATTAATTCGGGAAGAAATGACATATTAACAATACTGAGTTTTCTGGTCCATGAACATGGCATATCTCTCCATTCATATAGGTCTTTCTATGTTTCTCAGCAACGTTTTGCAGTTTTCAGTGTATACGTCTTGTACATATTTTGTTTATTTTATCCCCATTTCATGTTTTTTTTATGGTATTGTAAGTGGTATTGTTTTGGTATCAACTTTCAATTTTTTTGCTAATATATTGAAATATAACCGATTTTTGCATAGTCCATATTGTATATTCTGTGTTGATCTTGTTTACTTGACCTCACCAAACTCACTTATTAGTTCTAGTAGCTTTTGGTAGATTGGGATTGTCAACAAAGAAGATCATGTCATCTTGAATGTGGACAGTTTTATTTCTTCCACTTTCCAATCTGTAGGGTTTTTATTTTTGTCTTGCCTTGTACTATCTAGAAGTTCCAAAATAATGTTAAATAGTAGTTGTGAATGCCAGCTTCCTTCCCTCATCCCTGATCTCAGGGGCAACACATTCAGCCTTTCTCTATTATTTATGATATAGTTCTAAGTTCTTTGCAGATATCCTTTATCAAGCTGATGAAGTTACTTTCCATCTCTAGCTTCCTGTGAGTTTTCACCATGAATAAATGTTGAAGTTTTGTCACATGGTTTTTCTGAATGGATTGAGACCATAATATGGTTTTCCATGTTTAGTCAGCTGACATGGTAAATAAAATTGATTCATTTTAGATGATGGACCAATTTACATTCCTGAATACCTGATCTGATATCATACTCCAGCCTCAAGAACTGTAACATTTCTTGGGGCGCCTGGGTGGCTCAGGTCATGATCTCACCATTTGTGGGTTCGAGCCCCGCGTCGGGCTCTGTGCTGACAGCTCGGAGCCTGCTTCTGATTCTGTGTCTCCCTCTCTCTCTGCCCCTCCCCTGCTCATGCTCTGTCTCTCTCTGTCTCTCAAAAATAAATAAATATAAAAAAGAACTGTAACATTTCTTTTTTTTAAGTTTTTTAAAATTTTATTTATTTTGAGAGAGAGAGGGAGTGAGAAAGAATCCTAAGCAGGCTCCACGCTTGGTGGATGCAGGGCTTGATCCACAAACTGCGAGATTATGACCTGAGCTGATACCAAGAGTTGGACGCTTAACCGACTGAGCCACCCAGGCACCCCCAAGAACTTTAACATTTCTTTTGGTGTAAATCTACTGGTGATAAATTTTTTTTAGCTTTATTTTTTTTCTCTGGGAAAATCCTTTTTCACCTTCATTTTTGAAAGATATTTTTGCTGGATAAAGTCTCTGAGTTGGCAGCTTTTTTTCTTTCAATGTTTTAAAGCTCTTGCTCTATTTTCTTCTAGGCTGCCCATCCCCTAATAACAAGTCTGTTCTCATTCCTACCTTTGTTCTTCTCCATGTGATGTTTCTGTCTTCTCTGACTGCTTTCAAGACTATCCTTGGTGTTCAGCAGTTTGATCACAGTGTGTGTGGGTGTGTTTTTCTTTACACTCATCCTGTTTGGGGTGATAGTTGAAGTTACATTAGGATCACAGGCCTTAAGTGATACTCTTACAGTGTAAGAAACTCTCTGCCTCCTATTTGGACATTTCCTGTAGGCAATTAACCTGGATATGGGTTTTAAGCATGATGAACATATGCAAAGGAGGCAGGTAAAATAAAAGCTGCGGGGATTTATTAATAGAAATGGTGGCTATGGGGCGCCTGGGTGGCGCAGTCGGTTAAGCGTCCGACTTCAGCCAGGTCACGATCTCGCGGTCCGTGAGTTCGAGCCCCGCGTCAGGCTCTGGGCTGATGGCTCAGAGCCTGGAGCCTGTTTCCGATTCTGTGTCTCCCTCTCTCTCTGCCCCTCCCCCGTTCATGCTCTGTCTCTCTCTGTCCCAAAAATAAATAAACGTTGAAAAAAAAATTTTTTTTTAAAAAAAAAGAAATGGTGGCTATGCTAATACGTGATGTGTAGGGTTTGTCCACACCGAAGTGATATGCTAATAAGTTCCCAGTGGGAGGATATCGGGACTACCGGGTAGTACAATGGTCATCTAATGAAGTTTCCTATGTACTGATCGGGGCGGGGGTGGGGGGCGGTGGTGGCTACATGTATTTCTTATGCACACAGTACTGTCTTGCACCAGATTCATAACAGGACATACTAAACCTAGGCCTGGTCCACACCTCCTTCTCCCTGAGGCCTTTTCATGACTGGTTCCAATGCAGTAGGCAATTCTGGTCAGTTTGTGGTCAGTGACCTGAAATCCCTGACTCATACAGAACCAGTGTCTCCCTGTAGTTCCCGGAGTCCAGTGTAAGGACTATAAAATGTTGCCTGCAGAACAACCGAAAATTCTGTGCAGTCCTCCTGGAAAATGGCCCGGACAGCAAAATGAAGCAAGAGGCCAAGTTTGGGCATCTCAAGGCCTGGCCTAAAGCAAAGAGGGGTCAGGGTATAGAAAGTTGCAGAGGAAAACTGAGGTTCTAACATTAGAAGAACCTCAGAACCCTAGAAGAGCAAGGCTAAGTGCCAGGTTCAGGCACCAGAGGCAGGAGAAAGGCCAATTTCAAAGGAAGAAAGTTTAGAGTTATGTAGAAATGTGATCTCAGAGAGAACAGAAGGAATGAAAAAGAGTAGAGGTGTCAGAACTCCAACTACATGTGAATGTGTTCCAGGTCATTTTTATTGGCTCACAGATGCATGCTGAATGGAGAGGTCAAGGATGCTAACAGGGTCAAGGAAGGAGTTAATGACCTCTGGTTTTAATTCTTAGGAGAGCAGATGGTGGCATACAAATGAGCTGATATTAAAAGAATAGCAAGGCTGGCAAGATGAGCTTAACCACTTACATGTTGGGTTTGCAATGCATGTGGAAACATCCCTCAGACTGATGAATATATGCATCTGAAGCCTGGAGACAAGGGGTCATCAGAGCAGATAAAATAATTCAAATGAATAAGGTAATTCAGGGTGCCTTACTAAAGTAGCAACATTTTCCAAAGTACAGAAATCACAATTCAGTTATATGTAAATTTCTATGACTATAATGGGCACATGCACTTTGGCCTTGAGTTCAGAGGACATAGCTTCTAGAGTTTTGCCATTAAGAATATCATTTGGTTCTAGGTTTGAAATACATGCTTCTTATTTTATTAAAGAAGAACATGATACTATTTTTATTAGAGTGTGCTATAAACTTCACAACAGAGCCTGAAAAAAAAAAAAAAGAATGTGCTATAAACAGCTGTAATGTCTCTATGCGACTTCATTCAAAATTATTTAAAATATTCCGCTCATCCTTGGAAACATCTTCCAGATTCCAAGTGTGTCAAGTTCTAGGATTTTTTTCTGACACTGTGATCTTGAATGAAAAATGGTTGTACTTCAGGTTTTTCACCTGTATAAGGAAGAATAATAATGTTGCCTGTACTACAGGCCACACAAGATGTCTTGAAAATCAAATAAGAGGGGCGCCTGGGTGGCTCAGTCGGTTAAGCGTCCAACTTCAGCTCAGATCACGATCTCGCGGTCCCTGAGTTCGAGCCCCGCGTCAGGCTCTGTGCTGACTGCTCAGAGCCTGGTGCCTACTTCTGATTCTGTGTCTCCCTCTCTCTCTGCCCCTCCCCCATTCATGCTCTGTCTCTCTCTCTCTCAAAAATAGATAAACGTTAAAAAAAAATTAAAAGAAAAAAAGAAAATCAAATAAGATGCTGAGCATGGGAGTGTTTGTGTGAATTGGGAAGTACTATTTGCATGTAAGGAATTATTACTATATTTAGGGGTATTTTTATATGCTTAAACCCACAGCATGCTGACAGTTCTCATGTTAGCTTTCAAGAGAGAAATTTATGCCTGGACTCTCGAATGAAAATACTGATTGTATGTTAATAACTAACATGATTACAGCACTCTGCCACAACAGAATGGGTTCTCTCTGTGCCCTACTGTGCAGCATAGACACTTAGTAGGATGTTTAGCAGGACTTCAGTAAACATTTGCTGGGTGAATGAATAAACGAAAAAAACTTTTATATACCTTTATTAATTTAATCCTTATATGAGTACTGCATGATAACCAGGCCTGGTTTTCAATGCTTGAAGGTTCTGTGGGTAAGTGATGGTTAAATCTCTGGGCTTTATAATAAGCTGTGCGTAACTCTATCATTGTAATTAATGCATTTTATTATAATTTTCCGCGTATTATAACTTCCTTGAAGGCAGGTGTTAAAGCAGTACAGCGAGTAGACACTGTTAACAATTTAATCAATTATTCATGAAATAATTTATTAGCAAAAGAAATGACTGGGAGGTGAAATTATTATTATCAGTACTTAATTATTATATTCTATTTCTTTCAATGAGTGCTTAAATAAGCACTTTCTCTTAATAAATGTGTCATTATATAGAAACGCAATCATTTCTGCCATAACTGTTACATTTTCTCATTCCTTTGTATCTCACTGCAACTATCTCCTTTTTGGGGGCCTCTCAACCTTTCCTTTGGGTTGGTGTTTGCATACCAGCATGTAAACCATGCAGCTCTTCTCACTTTCAAACAAAACTAAAACAAAACCCAAATCTCCTTTAGTCTTCTGTTTCCCCCTTGTCCCCCTCAGTACTTCCCTTTCTCCAGTCACAGCTGCAACTCTGTGATCCCCCTTTCCCAACTCCCCTCCGCAACCATCTCCTACTCTGACTCCTCTCAAAGGGTCCCTGAAGAGGTCACGCTCTGCCTGGAATGAGACCCTCCCTGGTCAGCCTGGCGAATGTCGGCTCATCTTTAAACACACGGCTCAATCTGCATCTCTACCAGGATGCCCTTTGGCAATACTGTCACTGTCCTTTCACAAAAGAGTTTTCTCTTTATCGTCACTGTGCACGTAAGCCACCTAACACACAGCACCTACAACCCTTCGTGTTTCTGCCACTTTGGCCTCCTTGGGTCCCTTTTCTATCAAGGAATCATCTTGAGACCAGAGCTTTTGTTTTACTCTTCTCTGCATCTCAATACTTACTATGAGTCCTGTTACATTTTAGGTGCTCAATGAGTGCTTTAGGAATCAATTAATAATTTAATAGACTTATGCTTTTATGAAAATATGTGGGGTTCAGTTTCGTGTCAGGTCTAATGTCTTGGCAGGTCTTGTACCTCTTTTCTCTCCCTAGATAATGCCTAACTATTGCGACTGTCTTCCTTAAAACAAGACAGATGCATCCCGTTGATATTGCTTGAGCACATCTGGTGTGCTGGTACAAGTAACCTGTATTGTAAGTTTAGGGTTCAGACAGAACCAGAAAGTTCTAGGAAGCAAACATACGTTACAGATAAAGCCTTTCCCAATATTGCCAAATGCCCCTAAATTAGAACATCAATACAAGCAGGACCAGTTACTGGCAATTCCAGGTTTTACTGTAGATACCATCCACATCCAAGTCAATAAACCAGAGAGCGATCCAAAGAGAAGAAGCTGCATCTGAAAGGCCAGAAGTGGGGAGGGAGGCTGCTGCCGGGAGGGAGGGAGCTACATGCAGGGAGCCGGCAGAGAAACTGGCCCTTACAATGTGGAAAACAAAGGCAAAAGAAAAAAATTAAATTTCCTTACAGCTTACAGCCCTTTGACAAGTCCTTGAGACAGGCAGAGTGACCTTCCCCTAGGAACTCGGCTGCCTCGATGTTAACACTGCTAAAGCCAAAAGGCAATCTTAGCTTAAAATTACCCTGACCCCCCAGGATCCTGTAAATCTCCTTTAACATATAGAAACTCCTTTGGAAACTTCCTTTATCTCTAGCCCCCAAATATATGTTAGCATATATGTTATATGTTAGCCATGCATATGGCCCACTGATCTGAAGAGTCTCATGACTAAGATTTTGTTAGTACTGAATGATCTTTTCCTAACAACAGCAAGCCCCGTCAAGGTCCCCATCAAGCACAGAATTCTGCTTTCAGAATTCCTTACAGACTTATTCTATCCCTAACCACGCCCTCCCTCCAAACTTGAAGGTATATGATCAGTCACCCATCACAACCCCAGTGCAGCTCTTTCTGCCCACAGGTCCTGTCCCTGTGCTTTAAAAAAGCCACCTTTTGCACTGAAGATGTCTCAAGAATTCTTTCTTGGCGGAGGGCTCTGAACCCCACCAGTTTCACATCACTCACACTGGGGAGCTCACGTGGGGAAAACTTATCCCCCAAACATTTGGCTTTTAAAAACCAAGGGGCTGAATTTGTATAAGCAATGGGACTTGGAGCCCAAAGCTTTAATTTTTTTTTTTATGTTTTAATTTTATTTTTATTATATTTATTTTTTTAGAGAGAGACAGAGCGTTAGCTGGGGAGGAACAAAGAGAGAGGGAGACACAGAACCTGAAGCAGGCTCCAGACTCCGAGGTGTCAGCCCAGAGCCTGACACCGGGCTCGAACTCACTGACTGTGAGATCATGACCTGAGCTGAAGGATGCTTAACTGACTGAGCCACCCAGGTGGAGCCTTTAAAAGTCAGCTCTAAAAGTCAGCTGACTCAGCACTGGGCTGCCAGGAGGGTGAGAGATAGCTGGGTACCTGGCCCTGAAAGGGATTGCAGTCTGTGCAGAGAGGCAAGGCAAAAAGGGCAGTTTACACACCACGGGGGCAAACGGGACACAGATCTGTTCATACTGATCTCGGAGTGTGTTGGGGGCACTTCAAAAAACAAGGGAGCTGGCAGGTGCCAATTTCCTCCCCCACCTTCCAGCATAAACACCGGCCCTTCTGCAGGAGGTGGGGCTGCATGGGCGCCAGCTACCCAACCGGCCAGCACGTGCCAGGCCCGCAGTTTCTCGAGAGGACACACCACACCAGGCACGCTAGCCTCAGCCCAGGGCTCAGGGCAAATGCTGTTAAAGCAGCCGAAGCGCTTCAGGGATGGGGCGTGGGACCAGAGGCCCCACACAAATGTTGCTAACGCCAATACCCCCTCTCAAGTTCAGGGGTGGGTGGGCAGTCCCCTCAGAGCTGGCCTGCCTGGGTCCCACCCACACCGCAGAGATCACAGCCCACAACAGGCAGGGAGTCAGTGCAGAAGGCTGCACTGAAAGGAAAAGTGACCCAGACACAACAGGACACAAGCAACACACAAAGGGTACTCTCCTAAAGTGTGATAAAGGACATTTTCAACTTTAACGTTTGTGGGCCCTGTTCCTGGGCTCTCGGGGAAGCTACGCTTTTACCAAGGTCACCATGACTTCACCAAACTTCAAAGCATGGGCAATCTTCCTGCCCTGAGCACACACTGTATGTGTTTCATTAGCAAATAACCTAAAGGAAACATTCCAAACTAAGGAGGAAAAATCTCCCTAAGTTCCATTCTCATACCCCTAAAGCCTGCCACCTGCACATACTAAAAGCATAAAATAATGGTAATTTTCTGAAATGTCCTTCATCATGATGATTTACAACTGTTGATGTAACAAAAAAAACACAAAACCCATATATAATCCTGTATTAAAATTCCTTCCCCAAAGCACTCTCTTCTTTGTGAAGATTATATATTCCAGGCAGCTGTCCTCACTTGGGCTCGAAACTCTCGTCCTTTTTTTTTTTTTAGAAATTGTGAAAGATTTGTTCATTTTGCATTAACAGTTCTTGGCACTGTTGTCAGAATACCGGAGCAGCTTGGCTGAGAACACCTTGGTGGGCGGGGGGCGCAGATCATCTGGAACGTGGCCCTCGGAACCAACACAGCCCCTTGTGTCCCTCTGACTGCTCACATTTCACAGGTGTATCTGGCGATATCCGGACGTCCCTAATTTGTGTTGATGGTCATGACTTTGATTTGAGCGGTAATGTTCTCTAGGTGGGAATAACCTAGAGGGGGAAAGTGGATGGGTTGGTTGTTTTAATTTGGCGTGATACTAATTGATCTTATTAATACAAGGCTTGAATCCATTTTCTGGTTAGAAATATGAGAGGCTGAATCACTGAGCTCTGAAGAGAAGGGACACTTGCTCCTTCTGGTCGAATGGTGCTTTCAGGTGGCAGAAAGCCTAGCGGAAGTGTCTGAGGATACTACCCAAGACGTCTAGGGGTGTGGGAGGCCGGGCCCCGGTGCCAGGCTGAGACTGGGTCGAGCAATGGTTCCCAGTTGACTTAGCCAACCCGGCGGTTCCCCCTCCCATTCCCCCACTTTCAAGGGCATACGAAAGCCTTGTCAAGGCTGAGAAAGTTAATTCCTGAAGCCTGTGGTCTGCAGGTGGTGGCAGTAATGCTACCTCCCTTTTTCTACCCCGAGTCAGATAGAAACAAACATGGGAATTGTGTTTTGCTAGAAATCTTATCAACAGGGTCTTGTTGTGACCCGTTTAGAAAATTCACAAGGAACACAGAAGTAAATGTTTTGGTTGGCAGCGATTATGTGAAACCTGTTTGTTCTTAGAATGGCCTGACCCATAAGAGTCTGGATATAAAAGATTGTGTACAGCAACAATAAAGCCGTCACTTGGGCCATCAGCCCAGGGGACCCTCCTGTTCCCAAACTGGCTTCTCTTCTCTCTTTTTTTCTTACATTCCCCTACCCTGAGGACCCTGATCTCAGTGTTTGTTGCGCCTGTCACGACAAGGGGTCCCATAAGAATTTCCATCTCATAAGATAATTAATGATTGGCTCGTCAGGGAACGCACACGTAAGGATTAATCATCCAGTGCCCCGAGCCCCCTCGGTGGTCTTGGACCTCTCTGGAAGAAACCAAGACACGTAAGAGAGTTTATCATGGCGACTGGCGACACTCACAAACAGCACCCTCTCGATCCACCACATTTAATCTTATTCAAGCCTTATTCTAAAAGTAAAACTGAGACTAAAAGAAATGGGGAACCATGCTTCAAAGGATGGAACTAGCCCCCAGAAAACCAAGAACCACCCACAAGAAACTCCAGCCAGCTACATGTATAGGACATATAGAGCCTATACTTGCAAGTGGTTACTTACGTGGGAAAATTGGAAGGATAACTTGAGTCTCAGGTGGCCCAAATGGGGTTCTTTTGACATGTCTGAATTAGTTTCTTTTGTGCATAAGTAGAGAAAGCCGGCTATGAGACCAAGTAACCAGAAACTAGGAAGCCATTTGGCTCAGTCAACGAAGCTCCTGGCTTTGGGGGAGGAACCAACAGTCACAGAGGTACTCTGGCTTCATTCGGTTTGTCCCTTGCTGCAGCTTTTGGTGTCTTTGCAAGAAACCGGTTGTGATGTAATTGGAAACAGAAAATAACTAATTAATAGATCCATAAATTATAATGCTGTCTTACAATTAGATTTGTGTTAATAAAAGGGGGATATATGGAAATTGGGTCTTTAATGTCCTCTCCACAAACATTGATGAAATGCAGACTACGTTTTGTTTGTGCATTTGTGTCCATATGTATTATAAATGTGAGATATTTTCTCTACCTGTTGATGGGCATTGCTAAAATTAATCTGTAAAAGAGCTCTATTTAATTGGTTTAAAGGCAAGCGCTTGTAAAAATTGAGCATTTTAAAACACAAAAGGCTAAAAACTGATCCAAATGTTTTTTTCAAGTTCACATGAGCCGGGATAAAATTCCCAACACCCATACTTTTATGTTACTTCATAATAAAGATGCATCACAGGAAAGGACCTAACCGATGGTCCAAAGAGATAAAGATGACGAAAATTTAAGACACTGACCCCTTACCCAGTAGTCGGAATAATGAGGAACAGGAGAAGGAAGACAGGCAGACACTAGAAATCCTAAATCCACCCTCCAAGCACAAGCAGCAGAACTGGTGGCCGGCCCTCTCCTCTTCCAGAGGCTGACAGGAGACCGGATAGGAGATGGAGGTTTTAAAAAAATTTTAAACCTTTGCCTCTGCTTCCTGTTCCTGTACCCCCTCCCGGTCCACTGCCTCCAGTGCCATCAGCTCTTGCTCGTCCTACCCTCACTGTCAAGGAGCAAAAAGCACCCCAAGCTGTTGGGCCACCTCCTTGTGAGGTTCAAAGCGAAGCACCTCCCAAATCAACATGAAAGAGTCCAAGGACTCCCCTGGACTTAAATCACTCACTTCAGATTTCCCCACAGGAGCCCCAAATAAAATTGACCAGTGGGGAACAAACCGATTGACTTCTTAGTGGATTTGGATGCAATATATCCGATATTAAAGCTAATTTGAGGTCACTGATTTAATTAAAATAAACATGGCTTTAGAGTTATCGACATCAAATATAATGTAGGCAACCAACTTTTTATTCTATTTAAATTTATTGGTTAAGTTCATGTTATCTCTGTCGCAATGTGTAAGCAGAGGGGACTTAAAATAATGGTTAATTTTGTCTGTCTCATAAAGTTTTCATGGGTAATTGCTAAGAACAAGTAAGTTAAATAAATAAAAGATTTCTAAGATTAGACTAAGATTTCTAAGAATTAAAACTCTGATAAATATGATTAAGATCGCTGGAAAATGATTTTTTAAAAAAGCAATTTATGTATATAGGAAAGCAGGAGATATGTAAGAAAGGTGTAAAGAATGAAAATACATTTTGTTGATGGAAAGAAAATAATTTTGTCCTGAAATGAGACTGGTTATTTAGAGAGAGAAAATTTAGGACAGAATCTAAGTTAAAAAAAAAAAAAGTTGTAAAACGTTTGTGAAGGGGAATCTTTGAAAAAGAATTTTATATGTGGTCAGGACTAACACTAGAATAAATGAATTTTTAAAATATTATGATATAAAATTAAGATTTGGCTTTTCTCTCTGTTAAGAAAAAAAGACTAAGATTTCTTGGATTACTGGTCTACTCTTGATAAGAAATTATAAACAAGATTCCCCCCACCCCCCCGCCCATTTGCTCAGAAAAATAAGGTTTCTTGATTTGTTTTTGTAAGGTCTTTGATTACTCGAAAAAACTAAATCCTTCAATATTAAAGTGGCAAAATTTGGTCACAAGTATTCCAACGTTCCGTAAAATCTCTTATGGCCCTTTTGGTCAAACAGTAATTAAATATTAGGTTTTATAATAATCTAACATCTTATATAGGCACATGCTTTTAAAACTTTCTAAGTTTTTTTTAAACAAACTTCCCAGAAATTCAAATACTACATGAAGTCTTTTTGACTAAATAGGCTTGTTTATTTGGTATGTTAAGTCACGTGGGAAGCATTGTCAAACAACTGATTGTAACTTCTCTTAGGTTATCTTTGTGGGTAAATGTTATAACTGTTCCAAAGCCATATAAAATTCCTAAGGTTTGAATATTTCCTGGTATAATGTCATCACTTAAAATTCTAATTATTAAAACATTATGTGTCACAAAAATAACCAAATTTCCTTGTCAACTGCATTGTAATGACCTCTCATCAGAGTCTCATAAAACCATGTCCATTTTTGAATCTTTTGTCATTTACAGTTATTGTTCTGATGCTCTTACAAAATATGTTTCAACTTCAAAGAGATTCATGAAAAGGAATTTTGACAAATACAGGTTTCTGATATCTTTAAGATCATAAAACTAAACTGAGTAAGGATTTCCAAAACTAATGGGAAAACTACATTCAAGCAAAACAAAAATTAATAACATGGGACTAAGTGAATTAAGGAAAATGATTACAGTTTTGTTTTATGACTCTTGTTTGATTCTCTAATGCTTAGCTGATTCTCTAATGCTTGCTCTTCAGATTCAAGGAAACTTTTTCTCTTAGGTTATCTATGACTTACAAAAATTTGATAGAGATTCCTTTATGAACAAATTGAAGCATTTCTCTTTTCTCCCTGCCTGAACCCTCCAGAATTCAAAACTCTCAATGAGTATTCTTTCCTTCATGGTGATTATAATTATTTACATAAATTCAATAAAAATCTGTTCTCCTTTAACAGAACACCATTGGAAACATTGGTTATATTACCAAGGCTTTGACTGGAACATCGTATTTGAAAGAGACATGTACAGACTCAGATAAGACCAGATGGCTTTAAGGAATTAAGGTTGACTTTATAGCCAGTAGAGTCCCTTAGAAATGTCAGCCTGATACCTTGCTTATGGAGTTCCCAGCTGCCTTACCAGCCCTGCAGACCAAAGCCAGACAACTTGAGGTAAACTTCAGAAAGATTGCCACAATAGATCATATACAATCACTGTGCCTGTTACTCTATGGGCCACTCAAAAGGATCACCAGAGACATTTGCACTATAAAATCCATCAGATTGCCACTGCCTGCTCCCCCTACATCTGGGGATGCTTCAAGTCTGACATCTAAAAATCTTCTCACACTGGCATCACTAGGGACTCCGACGCCGCGTTTATAATTTGCTCCAACCATTAACTTATATTTTTCTTTTATTTCCAAAAAAAAAACACAACCCGGTTATTAATGACCTGATCACTTGCTAACTAAGACAGAGTCTATATGGTGGCTAACACCACTTGCTAACACCACATATATTGACTCCTTATGGGAAATAAAAACCCATAGAGATAAAATCAAGCAGCAAGCCACTTGGCTATTAGAAGCTCTTGACCACCACCACCACCCCCTTTCCAAGGTGGCTGGGACTGATTTACTGATCTATTCTATTGGATACCCATTGATACAGCATTTAGAGGGGATGATGGGCTTAACTATATTGTTATTTTTCCTTAAAATGTGTTTGGGGATAAAATGAACGATGTCATGTAGTACCAAACTATGTAGGAAAATATCCAAGTTCTCAGATGAGGAACTCTCTCTGATAGTTCCCCTCCATTGGCACAAGGGGCCACTGGGTCCCTCCAGTACCATGTCAAATCCTTCCATTCCAAGGCCCCTACTATGCCTTAATTCAGCTTGAAGGAGTTACAGAAGGGGGACTGCCACCCATGTTCCAAAGAAATGGAATGAAGGATTGACTACAGGAAATTATAACAGGAAAAAAACTTAGCATATTTGACTGTATGTTGCTTCTATTTCCCTTGCTGCTGTGGCCTTTAAAACTTCTGCTTAGCCCAGCACATAGGTATAGTACAGCAAAGATTTTCAGAAACTGCTCTTTATGCAAAACCTGCCTCACCTGAAGAAACAAAGAAGTAGCCAAATTGGTCATCATTCCAATTCTTCAAGATTAAGGGATGATCATAACTCAGGGGAATTGAAACCGTGCCCTATAGGGTTAAGGATGTTAAAACTAACAAAAAGTTTAAAACTTGTTTTTCAGATAACGATTTCCCCCAGTCAACTGTTGTGTTTTTCAGATCTCAGGAAAAGACTCACGAGCTGTCTCTGCAGAAGCCTGGACTCAAGGTCAATTGATGTGATTACAGCCTATGAACAAGCAAGGCTTGGCACAGGTGCGTGCCTTACCAGAGACAACAAGCCTAAGACCCCATCCAGTTTATGCCAGTTCTTAGAGCATGCCCATGACCCCTTCTCCTTATCCTAAGAAAACTTCCTGATGCCAGGGACTGAATTTTGTCTCCTTCTGATGTTAAGTCTCCACCCCAAGGAAACATGGGGATATATGTTAGGTTTGTTCAATGTGCATGCTCCATCTTTCCTCATAAATAATCATAAATTTCCCTACCCTTTTACTTGCCAAGATGTACGTAAAGGATTCTTTGGACTTTTTCTTCTGTGTCAGTCTGTTCAAATATCACATTGGTTTCTTCAAAATGTACTTTTTGGAATTATTTTACTGTCCATATATCATTGTTATAAATGTTATATCAAATGTAAAACTAGACAGTCTCAGCCAAGCACATGTGCTTTGCTCATCAGTTGGACTTAATAAACAACATATACCACTTTTAAGCTTCCCACCATTTATGTTACAATAAATTCCCCCCAACAAGGAACTCTGTGTGTGTATGTGTGTGTGTGTGTGTGTTCACGCCTAGCAAATGAGGGACTTGATGGACGAACAGCAGACAAACCAGTCACCCTGGCATCAAGGGACATAACATAAGGTCGATCATCACTGCTTTCTGAGGACAGATTATTGATTAAAAGGGGGGAATGAGGGGCGCCTGGGTGGCGCAGTCGGTTAAGCGTCCGACTTTAGCCAGGTCACGATCTCGCGGTCCGTGAGTTCGAGCCCCGCGTCAGGCTCTGGGCTGACGGCTCAGAGCCTGGAGCCTGTTTCCGATTCTGTGTCTCCCTCTCTCTCTGCCCCTCCCCATTCATGCTCTGTCTCTCTCTGTCCCAAAAATAAATAAACGTTGAAAAAAAATTTTTTTTTTAAAAATAAAAAAAAAAATTAAAAAAAAAATAAAAAAAAATAAATAAATAAAAGGGGGGAATGATAAAAGACATTTTCAACTTTTAACGTTTTTGGGTGCTGCTCCTGGGCTCCCAGGGAAGCTATACTTTTACCAAGGTCATAATGCCTTCACCAAACTTCAAAGCATGGCAATCTTTCTGCTCTGAGCACACATTGTTCATCTACTTCACTAGCAAATAACCTAAAATAAATATTACAAACTAAAGAGAAGAGTAAAAATCTCCCTAAATTCCATTCCCATATTGCTGAAGCCTGCAACCTTGCACATACTAAAAGCATAAAATAAAGTTAGTAGTTTTCTGAAATGTCCTTCATAATAATTATTGTAACTCTTGCTATAACAAAACCATATATAACCCTGGATTAAACATTCCTTTTCCAAAGCACTTTCTTCTCCATGAAGATTGTATATCCCAGGCAGCTGTCTTCACTTGGGCTTGAATAAAACTCTATTCCTTTTTTTTTTTTTTTTTTTTTTTTTTTTTAGAAATTGTACAAGGTTTGTTCATTTTGTGTTGACAAGCGTCAGGTTAGGTTCTGGTGAACAGAAGACATTGCACTGCAGGGTACTCCAGGACCTCTTCTTCATAAAGTCACTAACTTTCAAGAGCAGAAGATATATCTGACTTTCCTACACAGAGAAGCAGACAAAATGAGGATACAGAGAAATTTATCCCAAACGAAAGAACAGGACAAGGCCATGGCCAGAGATCTAAGTGAAGCAGATACAAGTAATAAGCTTGATAGAGAATTTAAAACAATGATTATAAGGATACTCTCTGGACTTGCAAAAAGAATGGAAAACATGAGTTAGGCCCTTAACACAGAAAAAGGAATAACATAGCAGAGATAAAGGGCTCGATAAATGAAATGAGAAACACACTTGATGGAATGAACAGCAGTATGAAACAGAGGGGTGAATTAATGAGCTAAAAGAGGAATGGAAAGTAACCAAGCTAAAAAAGAGAGAGACAAAGGAATTACATAAAACTAGAATGGATGTAGAGAACTCAGTGATCCCATCAAACATATAATAATATTCATATTATAGGAGTCCCAGAAGAAGAGAGAGAAAGGGGGACAGAAAATTTATTTGAAGAAAAAATAGCTGAAAACTTCCCTAATATGTGGAAGGAAATAGATATCCAGATCTAGGTGGCACAGGGAACTCCCATCAAAATCAGCAAAAGCAGACCTCCACCAAGACATATTGTAATCAAATTTGCAAAATAGAGTCATAAAGAAAAAAATCGTATAAGCAGCAAGACAAAAGAAATCAATAACTTAGAAGGGAAAATTCATAAGTCTACTGGGATATTTTTCAAGAGAAACTCTGCAAGACAGAAAGGAGTGGCATAATATATTCAAAGTGCTGAATGGGAGAGTAGTTGGAGTTTCTTCCAGACATACGTCTGCCCTTATTTTGTGGACTTTCCTCACAGCATGGCCCTAAATGCCAGCTTCACTCCCACCTCAAATGAAGAAACTGCCTCCTGCCCCCAAGTCAAAGGAGACATTGACCTCTCCAATGGGAGATAAAGAGCAGCAAGAAGCAATTGAACATCTTGATGAAGTACAAAATGACGTAGACTTAATGAAGAAGTCAGTGAGGAGATTTTGAAAGTAGAACAGAAATATAACAAACTCCACCAACCATTTTTTCAGAAGAGGTCAGAATTGATCACCATAAAGCCCAAATTTTGAGGTAACATTTGTCAATCATCCACAGGTGTCTGCACAGCTTGAGGAGGAGGATGAAGAGGTGCTGCATTATTTGACAAGAGTTGAAGTGACAAAATTTGAAGATATTAAATCAGGTTACAGAATAGATTTTTATTTTGATGAAAACCCTTACTTTGAAAATAAAGTTCTCTCCAAAGAATTTCATCTGAGTGAGAATTGTGATCCATCTTCGAAGTCCATTAAAATCAAATGGAAATCTGGAAAGGATTTGATGAAACATTCAAGTCAAATGCAGAACAAAGCCTTCGGGAAGAGACAGCATGAGGAAGCAGAAAGCTTCTTCACCTGTTTGCTAACCATTCTGACTCAGATGAGTTAGGAGAGGTCATCGAAGATGATATTTGGCCAAATCCATTGTAGTACTACTTGGTTCCTGATATGGATGATAGAGGAGGGAGAGAAGGAGGAGGAGGAGGAGGAAGATGAAGGAAAAGAGGACTAACTGATGGATCCCAAACTTCCATTTTTAATTTTCTCCGGTCCCTTGGAGCAAGTTGTAATCTTTTTTTCCCCTTTCCTTGTGGCTCATTCGCCCTGTTTTTTTTTAAAAAAAAATTTTTTTTTCAATGTTTATTTATTTTTGGGACAGAGAGAGACAGAGCATGAACGGGGGAGGGGCAGAGAGAGAGGGAGACACAGAATCGGAAACAGGCTCCAGGCTCCGAGCCATCAGCCCAGAGCCTGACGCGGGGCTCGAACCCACGGACCGCGAGATCGTGACCTGGCTGAAGTCGGACGCTTAACCGACTGCGCCACCCAGGCGCCCCTCATTCGCCCTGTTTTTAAAAGTCTCTATTCTCTGCCTTTATACCACGGTTCTCAACTTACTTTGGGGGAAAATACCATGAACAGAATAGAGTAGGGAAAGAAACTCTACCCCTTTCTGTTCCAAATTATTTTTATCCCTTCCTGTCTCAACAAAACCTTTATGGAATCAACCCCACCATGTTCTGTGGGAAAAAAGAAAAAGCTGCTCCCTTAGCTATGCCGGAAACTGGAGGGTGTTACCCTGCTGTGTAGTAATGCATGGAATTTAGCTTTTTCCCTCCTTTCTCTCACTATTGGGCTCAGAGATAACACTGTCTGTACGTGAATATGGACAATTAGCATTGACCAAGATATATCTGTCTGCTTTCTCTTGTTTAAAAAAGGTGGGGGGGGGACTTTAAAAAAATGGGGCTACCGAAGATCAGCAAGGAGTGGGTTTGAAATGTTTGGGTGGGGGGCGCCTGGGTGGCGCAGTCGGTTAAGCGTCCGACTTCAGCCAGGTCACGATCTCGCGGTCCGGGAGTTCGAGCCCCGCGTCGGGCTCTGGGCTGATGGCTCAGAGCCTGGAGCCTGTTTCCGATTCTGTGTCTCCCTCTCTCTCTGCCCCTCCCCCGTTCATGCTCTGTCTCTCTCTGTCCCAAAAATAAATAAACGTTGAAAAAAAAATTGAAATGTTTGGGTGGGTTAAGAGGGCATTTTGACAACATGGCTTTGGCATGTTTAATCAGGATGTTTAATGGACATCCTAGCGGTTCAAGATGACACCTTTAAAATAAAATACCCTCCTAATGATGACTTGAACACTGCCGCTCGATAGGAGAATCAGAAGAACCTATGGGATCTTATTGGGAATTGCCATTGTCCATTGTAATTTTGTTCCTGTTTATTTTTAAATTTTCCTTTTGTTTCACCGGAAAGGAAAGATGATGCTTGGTTTTAAACTTTAAAAGTGTACAAGTTGTTTTGTTACAATAAAACTAAATGTGTACACACATGTGCCTGTGCGCGCATGCACACACACACACACACACACACACACACACATGCAGACGCGCGCCACAGTGATTAATGGGAAAAATCTGAAGCCAAGAATATTCTATCCAATAAGACTATCATTCAGAATGGGAGGAGAGATAGAGTTTCCCAGAAAAACAAAAATTAAAGGAGCTTATGATGACTAAACCAGCCTTGGAAGAAATATCAAAGGGAACTCTTTGAGTGGAAGTATAAAAGTAGGAAACACAAAAGCAGTGAAAATGAACGTTTCTGTTAAAAAATCAGTCAAGGAAGTAATAAAAAAGGGATATAAAATATAGTAACACATGTTTAAACATGGGGAGGAGAGGAGAAAAGAATGGGTTCAAGCTTAAATGGCCACCACCTTAATATAGACTGCTATATGCAGATGAGGTTATATACAAACCCAAAGCTAACCACATATTAAAAACCACTAACAAACATGCAAATAATAAAGAGAAAGAAAACCAAATATATCGCTAAAGAAAATAGGCAAAACATGCAATAAAGACAAGAAAGGATCAGAGAAAATCTTCAGAAATAACCACAAGACAAGTAATAACATGGCAGTAAGTACATATCAATAATTACTTTGAATGTAAAGGGACTAAATGCTCCAGTTGAAAGATACAGGGCTTCAGAATGGATAAAAAACAAACAAGACCCATCGGTATGTTGCCTGCAAAAGACTCATTTTAGGCCTAAAGACACCTCAGGCTTGGTTTTAACACTTGTTTCCTTTTTGTTGATTTATTTGTTGCAATTGGCCTCCAGCAATCCCTTTAACCTCTACTAGCTGCTCTGGAACAAAGTGTAAATTTGTCAAAGGCACAAAAATCCCTTAATTCGTATTTCTGTTTTGTTTAAATAATGTTTTCCCTCTAATATTGATTTTCCTTTTCTTTTTCATTCTTTTTGTTGCCCAGTTCCCGTCCCCCTCCCCACACCTTATAGATACCCTTCCTCGTCGAAATGAGATGCAGTACTTACAGATGTAGCCTGCCTGGGTTCAAATCCCAGCTCTGGTGTTGATTTGCTGTGTGACTTTGGGCAAGTTACTCAACCTCTCTAAGGTTCAATTTCCTAATCGGCAACTGTAAATCTACATCTACCTCATAAGGTTATTATGAGGATTAAATGAGTTAGTAGATGTCAGTCACTGAGAAGACGGCCTGTCATGTACCATAAAATAAGTGATAGCCATTATCATTTTTATTGTATTTTCCTTCCTAAGCCAGTCTCCAACCCCACTTCATCATACTCACTTCTCATCTGCACTAATCACAATACCTTTTGGAAGCAGTAAGCGTGACATTCATAAAGGCCAGAGGAAGGGATCTCACTCTGGAGGCCGTCTTCCTGTGAACACCCGCTGCAGGGCGCCCTGCACATCAGGGTTCCGGAGACTGTAGATGAGTGGGTTCAGCATGGGGCTGATGACAGTGTTGAGGATGCCAATCCCTTTGTCTTTGTCCGAAGCCTCCACTGAGCCCAGCCTCATGTAGCTGAAGACGCCTGTCCCATAGAATACGCTGACAACCGTGAGGTGGGAGCCACACGTGGAGAAGGCTTTCTTCCTGCCCTCAGCAGAGCGGATTCGCAGGACTGCGGCTGCCACGTGTGCATAGGACACAGTGATGAGGACCAGTGGGGCCACACCCATGAAGGCTGCTGCTACAAAGAGCAGCAGCTCATTGAGCTGGGTGCTGGAGCAGGAGAGCTGGAAGAGCTGTGGGAGGTCACAGTAGAAGTGATTGATCACATGGGGGCCACAGAAGTCAAGAGTAGATAAGGCAACAGTTTGGGTCAGTGCGTTGGTGAAGAAAAAGGCCCATGACATGCCCACTAGCGCTTGCTGAATTCCCCAGCTCATGAGGGTGCTGTAGGTGAGGGGCTGGCAGATGGCCAGGTAGCGGTCATAGGCCATGACTGTCAGCAGGAAGCAGTCCGCCCCTGCCAGGAGGTGGAAACAGAAGAGCTGTGAGAAGCAGGCCCCGTAGGGAATGCTTCTGTTATTGGACATGAAGCGTCTCAGCATGGCAGGGACAGTGACACTGATGCACCCGACATCCAGCAGGGACAAGTTCCCCAGGAAGAAGTACATGGGGGTGTGGAGTTTGGGTTCGGTGAGGATGGCAGCCAGGATGCTGAGGTTGCCCCCAAGAGTAGCTACATAAGCGAGAAGGAAGACGGTGAAGAGGATGGGCTGCAGAGCTGGGGTCTCTGACAGACCCAGCAGGACAAACTCAGTGACAACAGAATCATTTCCTGAGGCTCCCAGATCCATGGCTTTCTTCCACCAGCAGCAGAACTGAGCAAAAACTAGGAGGTGCCAATGGTGGTGAAAGGAGAATGAGATCCTGATAGAAACCACCAAGTGTAGCAATGTCCCAGAGAGGGCCAGGATGCAAGGACACATAAAATTTAACAGAGTTAAAGATTGTGACATAATAAGAAAAGACTTGATAAACCTGACACTTAGTGGGTAAGAACAGTAGCACTGGAGAGACTCAAACAGAACTAAATGAATGGACATAAAATGGGGAACAAATGTAATATTTGAAAGTTAAAGGGAGAGATGTTTTTCCTGAGACCAAAGTTCCAAGAAGAAAACGCCAAGCCTGCAGATGGTGGCATGGCCATAATTTAGGTACACAAGATCCCAGGGGATGAAATGGAGGCTTCAGGGAAAGGGAATGGGAAGGCATGCTCCTGCAACCTGTGTCCACAATCTCCACTACACATGTCATCGCGTGGGATGGCAGTAGTGAGATGCTTGCTGTTGCCCAGACTATTAAGACATTAACTTGTGAAGCTGAGCGCTGGTCTGGACTTTTCAGAAAAAGTGAAATGAAATGAAATGAAATGAAATGAGATGAGATGAGATGAGATGAGACGAGATGAGATGAGATGAAATGAAATGAAATGAAATGAAATGAAAACAGCTACATGAAATGAGAAGATACCATTGAGGACATCTCCCGCTCCACTGCTGGTGAACACAAGCCTTGTAGATTTTCTAAACAGCAAGATTCTATTGCATTTCTCCATATAGAACTTGGGAAATTTGGGCTCCAGAGTACTGACCTTTTGTTGATTAAGAAAACTGTAAAAAAAGTTTTTGAGTAGGGTGAGAATTGGCAAGCTTAAGTTCCCAGGTGGGATCAGTGGATACCCAGTTGAACTCTCTCACGGAGCTAAACAAGTATATACCCAGCCCCTGAACTCCCTTCTGCTTCCAATTGCACCATCACTTAGCTTCTAGCTCCTCGGTCTCCTGGCTCTAGTTACACATCATCCAA
Source organism: Lynx canadensis (assembly GCF_007474595.2). Lineage (NCBI taxonomy): Eukaryota > Metazoa > Chordata > Mammalia > Carnivora > Felidae > Lynx > Lynx canadensis. The sequence goes on from NC_044316.2 coordinate 13,270,379, forward strand.
CACACATACTATCATGGACCCAATGACCAGATAAGGACAAAGTCTGTGATGGTGCCATGACTGGCCCCATATGATCAGTTGGATAATACTTGCCTTTCCCCAAAGTGGTCACACTAATAAAATGCATCGTGATCTGTCTCAACTTCTGGTTGAAGGATGGATGTTTAAGTCGCCTTGAACAGGAAAAGGCTGGAGTTGGAGCTCCCCAAGTGGCAAAAGGCATGCGCAGAGGAATACATTTCCTGATGATTAATTTTGAAAATAATGTCAAGACCACAATGGGTCAAACACCAACTGATGGTCCAGCCTCTTCTACGTGGACACGTTGTTTAGACTATCACCTCCAAGTCAATCTCTCCAGATCTGAAATGGTCTTCTTTCTCAATCTCCTCTTGACTTAAATATTTTGGTAACAGCCTTGCCAACCTTCCAGTAGCAGGGCTGGCAAACTTAGTCATCACTGCCTTCTCTCTAACCCCTCATATTCAAGCACCCAAGTCCCACTTGATATTTTGGGGGAAGAGAGGAGCCATTCCAGAGCCCATTCCCTTGGTATGTAAACCAAGTTGAGAGTCCAGTGAGGGGTCTTGGGATGGCATTCACCCAGACAAGAAGATGGGCACTTCTTAAGCAAAGAGGAGGGACAGTCACGCTTGCCCAGAGACCCTCACGGAGGCAATAGCTTATAAAGGACAGAAAGATAGAGACAGACAGCTAATATGACATCATTTCACATTGGGATTTTTCTCCACTCCACTGTTACCCCTTGAGGCTTCAGAAATTAGCACCTTCCAGGGGGAGACAGAACCAGGTAAACACTTGTGTTTGCCATAGACATAATGATCTCTAGAACCTTTCAAATGTTTTGGACTTCCTCAACATGTTTCCAAGTATGACCTTCATGGATATGGAAAAATTCATTCATTTATTTAACAAAAATGTTTTTCACCACCTACTATTATTGATCTTACAAATAAAAATCAGTTATTTTACCAGAAAATATGGGTTTGTTCAGGAATATCAGAGGACTGCAGTTTGGAACAAGCAAGCTATGGCAAAAACCATAGGTGAGTCCCACAAACAAAAGAAAGGAATGTTATTTTATGAAGAAATAGGAAGTTGAGAGGAGTTCTTGTCCCTTCGAGAAAAGCAAGAGTTGAGAGTGATGATGGTTTCTCATTGGCTGAGTTGCTGGGGTAGTCTATTACTTGTCAGAGGTGAAATGTACATCTTTTTGTATTGGGGCCCGAAATTGAGGATTCTTTTCCCCTGAGCATTCTTCTGTTGGGGTCTGCATTGACAGTTCTTCCTAGAACTGAGGTGGAGTGGCATAGAGTGAGAGCTCCCCCCTTCTGGCTTCCACACTCCATTTTAATGATGTTTCCCTTTATTAATTTTCACACTGTGTACCTGCACTGCTATCAGCATTGCATGGAGTTAAAATGAATTTCAGAAAGTCTTAAAGTACAGTAAAGGTCACACAGTTTCAGAGGTGACCTTGGGACTTTGGGTTTCTGGTTTAGTTCGGCCCATTGTCTTCGGTGGGGAAGAGCAGAGTCTTGTAACTACACAGCTTTGCCTGCAGCCTGGCGCTGAGAGGAGGGTGGAGCCTGGGCAGGATCTGCTCCTATCTCAGTCCTGGAGCAGCATCCCTGGACTTCCCTCATCTCACAAGGTCATGTCACATCTCCCAACACAGCTCACATTAACCATCCTCAAACTTGGCATCTCTTCTAGCCTCAAACGAATGCCTTGCCATTTTTCTGCTTCCACGTACAATCAAGACCCTGTAGCATCCTGATCCTAAATATTTTCCAACCTTCAGGGCCCCCAACATCATAAAGGAAGAGAAAGGTTTGGAGTATGTTTTAGACCAAGACTGCCCTACTTTTGCTAACTCCTGAAAGTGGCTTTAGGCATCAGACTCAACTTGCAACAATTCTTTGCTAAGTCAGAAAGCTTTCCCATTGGCTTTCATTAGCATGTTTGGGAGAAACTCTTTGCAGGATCAATTGAGGAGCTTCATGGTAGCTCTGGAGGAGCTGGAAGGGAATTAGGATAAGTTGGGATTTCTGTCAACAGCTGTCCGTAGAAGGGAACCACAGGTTACAGAAACCACTATTGCACATTCTGCTCCTGACATGACAAAGGTTATTTTCTCTCCCTGGAAAGTCTTTTCTCACACCTTATTAACCCAAGACACTCCATCCTTGAAGGCTTGGCACAGGTCTTCTCTCTCAGGAAACCATCCACCAGCCCTTAGGGTTGGGTGCCCTTCCTCTATCCCCCCCATGGCAGTCTAAAGGTATGACAAGCCGATGATCCTCAATTCTTACGTCCATCCCAGATGCTATGCTGTTGATCCTAATATCTAACTGTGCACTGGATATATCTACATGAACATTCCACAGGAACCTCCAACTCCACACATACAAAACCAAATGCACCATGTTTGCCCCTATTATACAAAAGGAACACATGAAAAGACACACACACACACACACACACACACACACTCACTCACACACACCTAGAACCCTAAAAACACATGGCTTTTGTGGAAAGCTCACAGGCAAAGAAATAGCCGGGCACAATGATCTCCTGAACTCTCCCTATTGCCCATGGAGGGTGGTAAAGGGTGAACATCACTAGACTGGACGGACTAGGGCAAGCTTTTCGGTAGAGAGGGACTCCACCCCCTACAGACACTCGATATATTTATGGGAATTGGAAGAAAGAGGGAAGCATCCAGGCAGCTGCCCAACAGCCGGTGCCTCCTGGATGGGGAAGTAAGTTTGTTAAATGGGGATGCCTCCAGTGGAGCTGAGCCTCGGTTATCACCCTGTTTTTCCACTGAACCGCTGAGTTGACTTCTTGCTAAGCTACTGAAAGGGGGGAGATATTGCCAGACAATATGATAGACAAGAGGTGACCAAGATATATGGTCCCTGCTCACGTGAAAAAGGCAAGCCTTAACCAATAGTTATCTCTTATTCACTACGCATATACATTCACACACCCACATGCTCCGCCACATGCCCACGTTATCATTTTTTGTTTTACCAAAAGGGACATGACACTGAATGAATTTTTTCAGCTTTTAAAAAATTATCTTTATATGTTGAGCTTCATTTATTGTATTACTCTTCAAATTTTTTAAAAGTTTATTTATTTATTTTGAGAAAGAGAGAGAGAGAAAATACAAGAGACAGGGAGGGGCAGAGAGGGAGGGAGAGAGAGACAATCCCAAGCAGGCTCCGTGCTGCCAGCACAGAGCCCGAGGTGGGGCTCAAACTCATGAACGGTGAGATCATGACCTGATCTAAATCAAAAGTTGGAGGCTCAATCCACTGAGCCACCCAGGCACTCCCCTCTTCAAATTTTTTCATTGACTTTCTAATATTCTATTATTTGCATTTGCCAAAATTTACCTTATCACTGGATATTTCGTTCCAATTTTTCACTATTATAAACAATAATGGAACCAAGTCTCTTCATCTCTGATATTTGTCCTCTGTTCTGAATAGTTTCTACCCCTAATTTGGGCAAAGAACTTGTCTTTTCCATTGAGATTCTACATTCTCAAGACTAGATTCCTTCTTACCTTATGACAAAAGCATAAATTACTTCACTACTTTCTTTTACATAAGAGACAGGGAAACATGCATTCTTCACACCCCCCACCTATATTGTTCATATTTATTGCTCATATCTTTGTTTTGAGAGTTTTCACTGGCTTCAGGGCTTGTTGACTTATTTGTTAGCATAGGTTTTTCAATTCAGTTAACTATGAAGGAAGAGGAAAAAAGATTAATTATGTAAACATGTGGCAATTATTCAAAGCCTTCATGTAATAATGATCACCTAGTGGGAAGGAAGGAAATTTGCTTGAGTTTTTAGACCATTTAATTAATATTGGGACTTACGAGGATGCTGCAGCCGCTGGTGATGATGGCTGCCGTCATTTTTACTAAAGATGATAGGGAAGCAGAATTTTACTCAACAGGATAACCTTGCTACACTATCCAGACTTCATTTGCAATGGGGCTGAAAAAGTCTACAAAATCTCTCTCCAATTTTTTTAATTTGATTAATAATACTTTGCCCATTAGTTTTCTTTTTAATGTGTTTCATAAATAAAACAACAACATAACTATATTGCATATGCAGTGGTGCTCTCAGCTTGAGAATAAAGTTATTTCACCTCAGAATTAAGGTGACGATGGGTGGTCTGGGTAGCTCAGTCCGGTTTAGCATCCGACTTCGGCTAGGGTCATGATCTCATGGTTCATGAGTTCAAGCCCTGTGTTGGACTCTGTGCTGACTGCTCAGAGCCTGGAGCCTGCTTCGGATTCTGTGTCTCCCTCTCTCTGCCCCTTCCCCGCTCACACTCTGCTCTCTCTCTCTCTCTCAAAAATAAATAAACATTAAAAAAATGTTTTTAATTCAAAATAATAAAGAATTAAGGTGCTGAGAGGCCTGCTGAGTTCAGCTTGCATAGGGGATAGTAGAGCCTCCTGGAAGAGGGCACAGAGAGTTGCTATGCCCAAGGCCAAGGCCAAGGCCAAGGGGTTGGATATTACAAGTAAGCTCATCTTCTGATGCCATTCCTGCCTTGTCCCACCTCCAGACTCACACTGGATCCAAGGAAGAGAGAGTTCCAATAGAGGTAATAAAAATAAAGTTTTCCTGATTATTCCTTTATTGGTAGGTATTTAAGTTACTGTATTTACAAGTCCCCATTGTGCACATGGCTCTCCTACATTTAGAACAGATTCCCAGAAGTGGTTCAAAGGTTAGGAAGACTGGTATATTTGATAGTAAGGCATTTTTCCAAGTCCTCTCTTCAATGATAGACTGTTTTCCCCTAACAGTTTTCAAACATAAAGTTCAGATAGTTATACAGGGAGCACCCATGTACCCATTATCTCAATTTTACCAGTATAATTTATTGCAGTTGCTTTATCACATATTTATCCATCTGTCCTTCCTTCTACCCATCTATCACTCCATCTTGCTCTTTGATGCATTTTAAATAAGATTGTAGGCATCAGTACACCTCTCCCTAAGTAATTCAGCATGCATATCATTAACATGAGCTCAATATTTGTTTTTAGCTCTTTTTTATGCAAAAAAGACACAAAAGGTTGTATGATTACAACCTTTATATGACATTCTAACACAGATAACTATGGCAATGAAGACACATTAGTGGTTTCTAGGGGGATGGAAAGGGCAAATAGGACTGACTACAAAGGGACATGAGGGGATTTTTGGAGTGATAGAAATATTCTACATCTTGATGGTGGTGGTATATACAACTGTATACATTGGTCAAAACTCATAGACATCTATAAAGGGTGAACTTTACTGTTTGTAAATTATACCTCAACAAACATGACTTTAAAAAAAGAATAATGGGGCGCCTGGGTGGCTCAGTCGGTTGAGCGTCTGACTTCGGCTCAGGTCACGATCTCGCGGTCTGTGAGTTCGAGCCCCGCGTCGGGCTCTGGGCTGATGGCTCAGAGCCTGGAGCCTGCTTCCGATTCTGTGTCTCCCTCTCTCTCTGCCCCTTCCCCGTTCATGCTCTGTCTCTCTCTGTCTCAAAAATAAATAAACGTTAAAAAAAATTTAAAAAAAAAGAATAATAACGCAGTAAAGCAAATATCTTACCTACTATGCAATTTGTGAAAGAAAACATTCCATTGCCTTTGAAAACTCCCGTGTATCTCTCCTTAACCCTAATGCTCTCTCTATCTCCTCACTCAGGTAATACTATTCCAAAAAAAATCCCTTTAAAATCTTTTTTTATTACATATATATAATTCTCCAAGCAAAATATTAAGTTTTGCATGTATTTGGTCTTTGTATAAATGAGATCATTCAGTAGTTCTTCTTCTTTTGAGTTGTTCATTTTACTCAATATAATGTTTGTGTGGTTCTCCAATAGAGTGAGTGTTTCTTATTTGTTTTTTATGGTGGTATAGCATTGTGTGGCATGACTACACCACAATTCATTTGTTTTCTGTGTGCAGGTGTTTTGTTTCTGTGAACACTCTTGTACACGTCTTCTGGTGCACACATGCAAGAATTTCTCTTTGGTGGTTAATTGAAAATGGAATTTGTGCATCTTCAGATTTAAAGGATTTAAAAGGTTTTGTTTTCCAAAATGCTTGTACCACTTTAAGGTCTTACCAGCGGTGCATAAGAATTTTTGTTGCACTATATTCTCATCAAAACTGGCTGCTTTCTCATTTCTTCATTTAGAACAATGTAGTGAAGATGAAACGGTGTCTCCAGGGATGCCTAGGTGGTTCAGTCAGGTGACTGACTCTTAATTTCCGCTTGGGTCATGATCTCATGGTGGTGGGATCAAGCCCCACATTGGGCTATATGCTGAGCATGGATCCTGCTTAGGATTCTCTCTCTCCCTCCGCCCCTCCCCTGCTTGTACATGCACATGCACACACACACACACACACACACACTCTCTCTCTCTCTCTCTGTCTCTCTGGAAAGAAGAAAAAGAAAAAGAAAAAGGTGTTTCCAGCACGATTGTCATTTGCATTTGCTAGATTACAAATAAAGCTGAGCTTCTTCTCCTGATTTCACTGGCCATTTGTGTCTCCTGTGAAATCCCACTTTTTTGCCCATGATCTATTTTATCCCTTTTATTTTTTGTATTTGTTGCAGAAGTTTTCGACATGTCTTGGATTCTCCAAAGTAGCTGTATGTGCTGCAAATCTCTTCTAATTTGTAGGTGTCTTTTCACTTAAAAATTGCTGTCCTGTGATGAGTAGAGGTTTTAAATTTTAATGTAGGCAAATCTCTCAGTCTTTTTTAAATGATTAATGCCTTTTGGACTTCTTTAAGATCCTCCTAGACGATCATGAAGATATCCCATAGACTATTTTTAAGGTTTTACATTAAAATTATTTTAATTTATTATTTTAATTTATTTTTTAAATTTATTTTTGAGAGAGAGAGAAAGGCAGAGTATGAGTGACATAGGGGCAGATAGAGAGGGAGACAGAGAACCCAAGGCAGGTTCCAGGCTCTGAGCTCTCAGCACAGAGCCTGAAACGGGGCTCGAACTCATGAACCACAAAATCATGACCTGAGCAGAAATCGGACACTTAACCAACCGAGCCACCCAGGTGCCCCAAGGTTTTTTACATTTTTACTCTTCAGTGTAAGTACCTCATCTACCTGAAGCTGATTTTTGTGTATGGAGTGAAAAAGATATTGTGTCATATTTTTTTTCCTCTATGGACACACTTTACTGAAAGGTCTTTTTCCTACTGCTCTGTAAGGCTGCCCATGTCACATATCACATTTCTACGTATTATTTCCAGGCTCTCTAATGCGTCTTTTTGGTTCATTTATCTAATTTTGCTCAAATATGACATGGTCTTAATTTCTATACCTTTAAAGTATGATATGATGCCTTGTAGGGCAGTCAGGTGCAGTTTCGTGCAAGAAACTCAGTAAGAGAGTCATATTGTGGAAGTAGCAGCTTTTAGCTGGAATAGAGTCCAGGGTTGAGAACAAGGTTTACCAGAATGAGCATGACTCAGATGTGGAGCCCCAGGCTCGTCCACTGCACAACAGATACCAGCCATATTGTAAGATGGACGGCAAGCATCTGAGGGTGGAAATGTGCTCACTGTTTCCCAACTGGCTAATACACTATAGGCGGAGTCATCTACAACAGACCAGGAAAGAGCTGAAAAAGGTTGGCACTCACATCAAAGTACATCTTGGTGGCAGAGAGTCACAGGAGTGTATGTGGCAGCAGTTGCTTTTTGAAGTGATTTGGAAGAAGAGGGATGGAAAGTTTCATAGAGTTCCAGCTCTTCTAAATTGTAGATGCACAACATCACGTGAGTTACTGAACTTCTCTGGGCCTGTTTCCTCCTGCGTGTAGTGGGACAAATAATGAAAACTGCATCCAAGAATTATCGGGAGGATTAAGTAAGATAATGCACTAAAATGCAATAGATATTGGTGCTTGTTACCGTATTATTGTTAATACTTGTTGGTCCCCTACCAAGTGCTTTAAGCATGCAATTTTATTTAATTCTTAGACCAACCCTATGTGGTCAGAGAGGTTGTTCTCATTTCACAGATGAGGAAACTGAAACCCAGAGGAGTTCAGCAGCTGGCCCTAAGTCACGCCGTGAATAATTGGAAATTTAGTCTGACTGTAGCATGCCCGTGCTTTTCATATAACACCAGGCTGCCCTGGCAAAGTAGTAGGAGCTGGGGGCCCTATCTCTAAAGAAATGCAAAGTCTTCATTATGGTGGGCAGTCACTGCTTGAACAGGTGGTAGGACACTGAGGGAGGACTAGACAACCTCTCTACATTTCGTTTGTTAATCTCATCATCTGGACCCTTGGCTTCTAAGAACCTGGCTTAAAAGGCAGTGTAGGAGACCCTGGGGATCCCCACGGTCTCTCCTAACACTACTCAGTTCTATTACAACTTCTAGAATCATTATGGGACCCAATAATGTAATCCCAGTGTCCCTGAGGAGGAAGGCATTGCATTCCTGAGGACTCATTAGGAAACTGAGTTTGCAAAGTCTTCTCCCTTTTGCCCCTTCCCTTGTGCCTCCTCTTATCCCCAGGCCAATGCAAGCCTGGGAGCTGGCTACTCTCTGATCAGAGCTCTTCTTTGGGTCAAGAATCTGGAAGAGCAAGGCACTCAGGGATGGACTCTGGTTAAGTCCTAGCTCCACCATTAGTTTCGTGGGTTGCATTGAAAAGACAGACATTCTAGGGTTTGGAGAGGAAGATGGACAGAAGATGGAGAGGAAGAGTAGGAGGATGCTAGGCTCGCCTCATCCCATGAACACAACTAGATAACTCAAATCATCCAAAATACCCCAGAAATTGACATGAAGTCTGAAAGAGCAAACTCCACAACTAAAGGCAAAGAAAAGGCCACATTAAAGAAGGTAGGAGGTTGGGGTGCCTGGGTGGCTCAGTTGGTTTAGCATCGGACTTCAGCTCAGGTCATGATCTCACAATTTGTGGGTCCGAGCCCCATGTTGGGCTCTGTGCTGACAATTCAGAGCCCGGAGCCTGCTTCTGATTCTGTGTCTCCCTCTCTCTGTGCCCCTCACCCACTCACATTTTGTCTCTTTCTCCAAAATAAATAAACACTAAAAAAAAAAAAAAAAGGTAAGAGACATGACAGGGGGGAGAAACACATTGTGGGTGCTGCGAAGGAGAAGGATCTGTGGTCATGGGGAGAGGCCAGAGAGAGAGGAGCACACAAGGAAATGTACAAGGAGAATGTTTCCCCAAAGGTTTTGGCTTGGAAAATGGGAGTGGCTAAAATAAGTTCTTGCAACCAGCTGGGCTGAACACCCAGTTTCAAAGGTCAGTGGGCTTGGCTGGGATGGAGCCCTGAGGGCAGTGCACTGCTCCTGGAGGAAGGCAGGGAAACAACCTAAGGGCAGATAGCTGGGAAACCATGATCTGGAGAGAACCTGGGCACACACAAGCACCAACCCCCTGCACTCTGGTGGGATCGCACTTCTAGGTCATGCTCACCTCAGTCACAGCACAGCCTCCCGCCACCAGAAGACCAGCAGAAACCCTGCCCCATCACATCTCCCAACCAGAGAGTTCTGCAGGGCCTCAGTTCTGGTGGAGGTGCTGTTAGGTCTCATTTCAACAGACCAGAACACACCTACTTAAAACTCTTCACATGCAGACCAGGGACCAAACACTGCTCACAGCAGGCAAAGAGAACCTCTGCAGACGACTGGCCTGAAGAATAGAGCAGCCAAAACACAACAGCAGAGTGCACACAGAACCCAGGAGAAACTCCTTGAAGTGCCAGGACCTGGCACCACGTGAACTCGTATTCATAAGGCCATTACTTTCAGGAGCAGGAGACATTTCTGTGGCCTTTCTAATACAGAGAAGAAGGCAGAGACCTAGACAAAATGCCAAGTTGGAGGGATTTATCCCAGATAAAAGAACAAAAAACCTAAGCAAAATAGATATAAGTAAATCCTTGATGGAGAATTTAAAGCAACAGTCATAAGGATACTCATTGGGCTTGAGAAAAGAATAGACGACATCAGTGAGAGCCTGATCACAGATAAAAGAGTTTAAAAAGAATCAATCAGAGATGAAGAATGCCATAAACAAGATTAGGAACAGGATTGATATAATGAACAAATAGCAGGCTTGAAGAAACAGAGGAATGAAATAGTGACCTAGAATTATGGAAATAATGAAAATAATGGAAAATAATGGAAAATAATGATGTTGATAAAAGAGAGAAAGAATTGTGCAACATGAGAATGGACTTAGGGAACCCAGTGACTCCATCAGTCATAATGACATTTGTATTATAGGAGTCCCAGAAGAAGAGGGAGGAAGGAGGCAGAAAACTTATTTGAGGAAATAATAGCTGAAAATTTCCCTAATCTGGGGAAGGAAACAGACGTCCAGATCCAAGAGTCAAAATCAACAAAAGCAGGCCAACGCCAAGACATATTATAATTAAATTCACATAATAGAATGATAAAGAAAAAAAATCTTAAAATCAGCAAGACAAACAAAGTCCTTAACTTATAAGGGAAAACCCATAGGCTAGCAGGAGATTTCTCAACAGAAGTTGGCAAGCCAGAAGGGAGTGGCATGATATATTCAAAGTGCTGAATGGGAAAAATCTGCAGCCAAGAATACTCTATCCAGCAAGGCTATCATTCAGCATAGGAGAGATAAAGAATTTCCCAGACAAACAAAAACTAAAGGAGTTGATGACCACTAAACCAGTCTTGCAAGAAACGCTAAAGGGGACTCTGAGTGGAAAGGAGACACCAAAAATGACAAAGACAAGAAAGAATCAGAGAAAATCTCCAGAAACAATGACAAAACAAGTAATAAAATGGCGATAAATACATATCTATCCATAATTACTTTGAGTGTAAATAGATTAAATACTCCAATCAAAAGACATACAGTATGCAGTGTAAGACAATGGTCCAGTTTCATTCTTCTGCTTGTTGCTTTCCAGTTTTCCCAACACCATTTGTTGAAGACACTGTCTTTTTCCCATTGGATACTCTTTACTGCTTTCTTGAAGATTAATTGACTATATAGTTGTGGTTCATTTCTGGGCTTTCTATTTTGTCCTGTAGATCTATTTTTGTGTCTATTTTTGTGCCTGTATATATTTGTAATATAACTTGAAGTCTGGAAGTGTGATGCCACCAGTTTTGTTTTGTTTTCTTTTTCAAGGTTACTTTCACTATTCAGGGTCTTTTGTGCTTCCATACAAATTTTGGGATTGTTTGTTCTAGCTCCGTGAAAAACGTGGGTGGTATTTTGATAGGGATTGCATTAAATGTGTAGACTGCTTTGGGTAGTAAGGACATTTTAATAATATTATTTCTTCTGCTCCATGAGCATAGAATGCCTTTCTATTTCAATGTCTTTCTTCTTCAATTTCTTTCTTCAGTGTTTTATAGTTTTGAGAAGACTGGCCTTTCACCTCTTTTGGTTAGGTTTATTCCTAGGTATCTTATGGGTTTGGGTGCAATTGTAAATGGGATTTATTACTTAATTTCTCTTTCTGCTGCTTTATTATTGGTGTATAGAAATGTAACAGATTTCTGTATGTTGACTTTGTATCCTGAATTTACTAAATTCATGTATCAGTTCTAGCAATTTTTTGGTAGAGTCTTTTGGGTTTTCTACATAGAGTATCATGACATCAGCAAATAGTGAAAGTTTTACTTTTTCCAGGCTGATTTGGATGCTTTTTATTTCTTTTTGCTGTCTTATTGATGTGGCTAGGACTTCCAGAACTATGCTAAATAACAGTGGTGTGGGTGGACATCTTTTTCTTGTTCCTGACCACAGAGGAAAAGCTATCAGTTTTTCCCCACTTAGGATGATATTAGTGTTTGTTTTTTCACATATGATCTTTATTATGTTGAGGTATGTTCCCTGTAAACCTACTTTGTTGGAGAATGTTCATAAAGGACTGTTGTACTTCTCAAATGCTTTTTGTGCACCTATAAAGGATCATATAGTACTTATCCTCTCTTTTATTAATGTGATGTATCACATTGATTGATTTAGGAATATCGAACCACCCTTGAAACTCAGGAATAAGCAGAGGAAACAATCAACAAAACTCAAAGACAATCTATGGCATGGGAGAAGATATTTGCAAATGACGTATCTGATAAAATGTATCTGATATCCAAAATATATAAAGAACTTATGGGAACTCAGCACTCAAAAAATGAATGATCCAATTAAAAAATGAGCAGAAGACATGAGCAGACACTTTTCCAAAGAAGACATACAGGTGGCCAATAGATACATGAAAAGATGCACAACATCAGTGATCATGAGAGAAACACAAATTAACACTATAATGAGATATCACCTCCCACCTGTCAGAATGACAAAAATCAACAATACAAGAAGCAACAGATGCTAGTGAGGATGTGGAGAAAGGGGAATGTTCTTACGCTGTTGGTGGGAATGCAAACTGGTGCAGCCACTCTGGAAAATAATATGGAGATTCCTCAAAAAGTTAAAAATAGAGCTACTTATAATGCAGAAATCACACTACTAGGTATTTGCCCAAAGGATACAAAACACTCATTCAAAGGAGCACATGAGCCCTGAAGTTTATTGCAGCATTATCAATAAGAGTCAAATTATGGAGAGACCCCAAGACTCCAACTGATGCATGGATCAAGAAGATTGATAAATATATCAGAATGTTACTCAGCCATCAAAAAGAATGAGGTCTTGCCATTTGCAACAAAGTGGGTGGAGCTAGAGTATGTTATGCAAAGTGAAATAAGTCAGAGAAAGACAAATACCATATGATTTCACTTGTATGTGGAATTTAAGAAACAAAGCAAACAAGCAAAAGGGAAAAAAGAGAGAGGTAAACCAAGAAACAAACTCTTAACTATAGAGAACAAACTGATGGTTACCAGAAAGGAGGTTGGTGGGGGGATGGGTGAAATAGGTGATGGGGATTAAGGAGTGGACTTGTGGTTGTGAGCACCATGTATTGTAAGGAAGTGTTGAATCACTATATTGTGTGTACACGTGAAGCTAATATTACACTGTGTGTTAACTAATTGGAATTTAAATTAAAACTTTTTTGAAAAGAAAGAAACTTTCTGGACTTCACTGTCCTTGGGTGATAAATGGGATTTCCAACATTCCCACGGAACAATATGAGAGATGGAGTAAGGAGCTCTGTGTGAGGCCTTTCTGAGAAAATCAAAAGCATCACAGAGTTGCGAAGCATCATTATTGGGTTCATTAAGGCGTTGGGTTGTTTATCAGCATGTGGTTCCCCAAAGCCCCACTCCTTCCCGGGGTGACTAATTTTTGAGGTCTGCAGGGGATGTGGCACCACAGTGGATAGAGTCCCACAAAAAGAGATGATCTCACATCTTTCTCACTCACTTTCTTATATATGACCCCTTCCGGGCTCTCTGGGGCCAGGGCCCGCATGATACGGCACCCTCTTCGTTCCCTCCATCAGAAACCTGTCTGGCTCTGTACCTGTAACAAGGTGAGTGTTCTCCAGGGTCCTCCTTCTGTTCCCTAATAATAGGTAAGACACTTGAGTTGTTACCACGCAAGTCAAACCTCCTATTTCAAAGAGGTTATAGTAAAGAGTCTTGCCCGGGGTAACAAGTCAAGTGAGGAAAAGGGTTGCCACCCTCCTGTGCCAAAGCACTTTGCCAACACCTGTCATTCTTGGACAAAGCTTGCCTTCTGTTTTTAATTGGAGTGAGTATGAGGGCATTCATGTAATCTAGTCCCCCAGCTGGACCCATTCCTTAGGAAGTAACCTTGGGCCAGACCCCTATCTCAGGTGGGCTGAGTGTCTTCATCATCAGGTGCATAAAGCTTTTAGTTGGAATATCAGAGTCGGGAGCACTAAACACCCAGCAGGATAGCTTGGGGCTCACCCAAGAATGGTAATATAGAAGGACCTCTTCAGTCGAGGTGACCATGATGATCCTGTTTAAGGTGGACTTCTGGGGTGCCTGGATGTCTCGGTTGGCTAAGCATCCGACTTCGGCTCAGGTCATGATCTCACAGTTCACGAGTTCAAGCCCCACGTCAGACTCTGTGCTGATAGCCCAGAGCCTGGAGTCTGCTTCAGATTCTGTCTCCCTCTCTCTCTGCCCCTCCCCCATTCGCACTCTGTCTCTCTCTCTCAAAAATAAATAAAAACATAAAATAAAAAGGATGGACTTCTTAGATGCATAGACCAGTAGCCATCGTGTTACTGAGTGCAAGTGGGGCTGCCTGTCACCTGAAAGGTAAAGAGACAAGTTTTGATTGGAAAGAAATTTGAGCTTTACTCAGGAGGCTGGCCACCTGAGGAGAAGACAGACTCTCGCCCAAAGACCAACTCCCAGGTTTCTGCCTGGCCCAGAGGTTTATAAAGGGGTTTAGGGTAGTTAGCTAGCAAAAGGAGTGCAGTGGCCTACAATGTTTCTCCATCATGTATAGACTCTATGATACCAGCTACAAATATGATCTCAGTGCTTGAGGGTTGTGCCAGGGAATCCGGTTCCTGTTTTGTGATGTGCAGGAGTACTATGTTCTTTCTGCAAAGGAGGGCCTAGGTCTATAGGTACACAAAAAGAGGTTAGTAAAATCATTTACGTGACCTGAAAAAGAAAATTATTTTGCTAATAAAAGTGTTAGGCTATCAGAAAGCTAAGGCGGCTTCAAACAGACCTGCTGGCTTCTGTGGCCTCGGAAAGTTCTGGTCCTTCACTCCTCAAGGCCAGTGGGCAAATCTCTCAGAAAATAAATTAGTTTACTACAGATAAAGGGCCTTAGGTCAGCGAGTAAGGAATACATTATCTGGGAGCAAGTTAACACTTACGACCAGCTAGAGTACTGTTACGATCGTAAAATCTCGGTGGTGGTCTCACCTCTACAGAGTGAGGGTTACCTGGCATCCCTGTGGGGTGGAGTCTTCTGGCCTAGACTTATTTATTCATAGGGTCTATCCCCTCCTAATTGCCAAATTCTTTGCAGCTGTTTTCAAGAAAAGGCACTATGTCAGTGAAGGGATTATTTTAACTACTGTCTCAACGGTTCCCAATGCCCCATCTAGATAGAGGGAGTGGATGTTCTTACAACAGCAGTTCTGTGCCTTTTACTCAAACTTACACTTCCTTCAAATTCTATTAATTGTCCCTGGTCTCGCATAAATTCCATCTCATTCAAAAAGCCTTTCCCAACAACTACAACCCAATCTGATGCTTCCTTTCATTAAAATTTTTTTGATCTTATGGTCAGAGCTGCCAACTTCATTCATTTATTTATTTCAGAAATATTGAGCACCTACTGTATGCAAAATGTGAGGATAGGCATAGAAACTGCAAAGCTGAGTGAAGGATAATATGCCCGGAAGCCACTTAAAGTAGGCAGAGGAGTAGTGGAGTCACTAGAGAGAAAATGCCATGCAAGAGAGTAGGAATTGCCCTGAAGTACGCAGTTAAAATGTTACATGAGTTTTGTGGAGAGGAGCTTGAGATGCAGAAGGATCAGGAAAACTTTTACAGAAGAGAAACATTTTAGTTGAGTCTTCAAGGATTTGAGCAGTTGGGAGTTAGCGAGATGACATTGCAGATAAAATGAACAGTTCGAGCAAAGATAGGGAAGTATGAGACGGAAGAATTTGAGATCTTATAACGCAAGTTCAAGTAGATTCAAGAGGGCATTTGGGAGGCAGTTTAATTATTGTCCGATGATGTAATATGTGTGGACAGCTGTTTTGCTCTTATTGACATCAAATCACACAGTGTCTACTGAATGAGCCTAGGTCTATAATTAGATCTGCAGGGTGACTCAAGAGGAGCCGTGGATTTCTGAGCTAACAAAAGACCTTAGGAGACGCTGCATCAAATTTCTCACCCACATGGAATCTTCTAAGCAGCATCCCCTAAAACTGACCGCCACCAACATATAAGGACCTAATTTGGATTCTGGCATTGAGGTTTTCATCAACCATCCTTGCATGTCTGTAGCTGCTGGTCTGCCTTAACTGCACATATGAAACAAACACGTGTATAGAAAAGAAGATGTCTGCAGGGAGTCAGTTTCTGGCCAAGAGAGCATGAAATGGAAAAAGAGAGCAAGACGCCATTGGGGTGGTTTCCACGGACTGTTCAGAGACAAGGATGTTGCAAGATATTCTAAACTCCTGTAATTTTCCTAAATTTGTCATTATTTTATGCACTATCCATAATTATCAGAAAAACTCTTAACATGAGAAGGGACCAAGTTCTTATTTTTGAGAGAACAGGAATAAAGGGCGATGATTATGATGGTGGAGGGGAGGTTGTGATTGGGGGGCACTGTAGCCTGCCATCAGCCAGAGGAAGACCATGAGATACAGCACTGAAGAGGCATGGAAAGCAGGCTGGTTTCCTTTGAGCAACATGGGATATCTTTGGGTAAATGGAAAGCAGAGGGCTGGGAGGCAGACTGTTGGTGTCTGAGAAGTGTCCTCACGCACCCGCACTCAGGAGACACCTGAGGTTCTGCTACATTTGGTGACAAATTTAGAAAACCTGAACCAGGCAGACATATCAGAGAAAAGACTCTCACAGGATAGGTAAGGGAGGAAAGATCCAGAATGAACTCTGTGGTTGGTAGAAAGCAGAACGAAGTGAGGCAGGTGCCAACTGTCACCATGACCACAGAGTCTGCTTGTTGCCAAGCTCCCTACCACAGGTGTGTGAGCTTAAAAGCATGAGGTCTGAAAGGCACAGCCACCTGGTGTAGAGAATAAGTTTCTCAGAAGAGTATGCCCAGAGCAGTCCTAAAGAGAATTGCAGAGGACATAGAATCTTCCAACCCTCAGTCAGTGTCAGGAAATGCCCCTTGGGGCTTGGTTGGAAGCAGCCAATTTGGGCTGGTCAAATCAGTGGACAAACTTCTGGTGTCCTCATACAAATTCTTTCTCTGATAGCCTCAGAGTAATTTGGGGTAGCAAGTATACAATGGGCTGGCCCAGCAATAGGTACATTAAAAAAAATTGTTTTTAATGTTTTATGTGTTTTTGAGAGAGCACAAGTGAGGGAAAGGCAGAGAGTGAGGGGGACAGAGGATCTGAAGCAGGCTCTGAGTTGACAGCAGTGAGCCTGATATGGGGCTTGAACTCATGAACTATGAGATTATGACCTGATCCAAAGTCGGATGCTCAACTTTTGCCACCCAGGTGCACGAGCAATAGGTACATTTTCAAAAAATAGAAAACCAGACACTTTGAAGTATAGTCAGTATTCACTCTAATCCCAACAACTCCAGCCCCACAATGCTCCAACCATAGTTTCCTCTTCAGTAAAATGAGGGAGTAGATATTCTCCAAGGTGCTAATCACCTTGGTCCTTCTTTGATTCAATGACACTATATACAGGGTATACTGAATACAGCTATGTGCACTGATGAGGCCACGGTGTGGATAAGGGCTATAATCAAAATATTTAACAAGTACCAGGCTGGTAATCTCTACCAATGGATTCCAGCTAAATATTACCCTGGATGTGGGCCTCCCACCATGACTCAGGATCTACATTATTTTGATGGAAAACTGATCTTGTATCTTGGATTTTAAAGCATTTCTCAATATTTAGGAACCTACCTTCATAATTCCTATGTCATGATAAATACAGTTGTAGAAATCACAGTTTTCAATTATTATTATCTATGATGCTTTTAATTACCCTTTTTAAAATCCCTAAATGTTTCCAGGGACCAATGTTAGCAAGTTACTATATTTTAAAAGATCCATCAAAAAGAAAAAAGTCAAAGGTATTAGTTTAAGAATTAGAGGGGCGCCTGGGTGGCGCAGTCGGTTAAGCGTCCGACTTCAGCCAGGTCACGATCTCGCGGTCCGTGAGTTCGAGCCCCGCGTCGGGCTCTGGGCTGATGGCTCAGAGCCTGGAGCCTGTTTCCGATTCTGTGTCTCCCTCTCTCTCTGCCCCTCCCCCGTTCATGCTCTGTCTCTCTCTGTCCCAAAAATAAATAAACGTTGAAAAAAAAAAATTTAAAAAAAAAGAATTAGAAAATAAAGATAGTCTTAAAACATTCATCTTCTGCTAAAGCACGCACACAAAGAATAAAATAGGCCATAAGCTTACATTGATGGATACCACATAAATTAATCTGGGTCATTTCCAGAAGGTTCAGGGAGATGCTACTTGGCAGATTAAAGGTTTCGAACGATTTATTGATCTTGATTTGCCTCGCTGATCCATGAAGTAACAAAATAACATTTACACCATTGTACTTCCTTTATGAGTACAACCTACTTGTAATGGAATAGAAGACTTGCTTGCCAAAATTAATTTAATGGGTTTAACTAACTAATTAATTAATTAATGGGTAAGCAAGTCTTCTATTCCATTACAAGTAGGTTGAACTTGTAAAGGAAATACAATGGTGTAATTGTTATTTTATTACTTCATGGAGCAGTGAGGCAAATCAAGATGGGTGTACCATTCTAAACCTTTATTTAATCTGCCAGGTTGCAGCTCCCTGAACCTTCTGGAAACATGACAGAGAGAAGGAGTCTTTGAGCTACTATTGCCTTTGAGCTACTATATCTGCAATCTGGAGAAAGCAGGTCATTAAAAAAATATATTTATTGTTATAAAAGTTATCAAATTTGTTGTAGATCATTTGAAAGCAAAAGACAAGTGGAAAGAGTAATTAAAATTCTCCCATATTCCTAACAGTCAGTGGAACTGAGCAATGTTTATTTTGGGCCATTTTTTAGGTGCCTACATATATGACTCAGGTATAAATTTATATATTTATATATTTATAATATATATTATATTATATATAATAATATATATTATATTATATTATATTAAAATTTATAGTATAAGATTTCACCTTATGATTGGGACTTTGGGTTTTATAGCTAATTATTGTTGGCATATAAGGAATATAGTGACTTGTGCTTAATTATTTTTTACCTAATTTGCTAATATCTTAATAATTCTGAGTTTACCAGTTTTTTTCCTCTCTTGAGTTTTCTATTTATTTTTTTTCAACGTGTTTTTTTTTTTGTTTTTGTTTTTGTTTTTTTTTTTATTTATTTTGGGACAGAGGGAGACAGAGCATGAACGGGGAGGGGCAGAGAGAGAGGGAGACACAGAATCGGAAACAGGCTCCAGGCTCCGAGCCATCAGCCCAGAGCCCGACGCGGGGCTCGAACTCACGGACTGCGAGATCGTGACCTGGCTGAAGTCGGACGCTTAACCGACTGCGCCACCCAGGCGCCCCTTGAGTTTTCTATTTAGACAATTTTATTATTTTCAATTTATTCTTTTCTTTCTTGTTTCCATTATTTAAGCATTTTGTTTCTCTTTGCCTAAAAATGTTTAGAGTAATGAGAAATACCTGAAGTAACAAAGGCCATTGGTTTCCCTGTGCCTGATTAAAAAAAATTTTTTTTAATGTTTTATTTTATTTTTTGAGAGACAGAGTGTGAGCAGGGGAGGGGCAGAGAGAGGGAGACACAGAATCCAAAGCAGGCTCCAGGTTCTGAGCTATCAGCACACAGCCTGATGCGGGACTTGAACCCATGGATATGAGATCATGACCTGAGCCAAAGTCAGACACTCAACCAACTGAGCCACTCAGTCTCCACAGCTCCCTTCCCTACCCCACCCCCCACTGTGTCTGATTTTAATAGAAATGTCACTACTACTTCACCATTATGAACCATTTGTAGTGGATATGGCCTATCTCATAAAGTGGTGTTCTTCCACTTAAAGTAACTACAAGCAGTTTTTTTCTTTTTTCTTTTTTCTTTAAGTATGTATGTAGACATTTATGAATTGTCCTTTGGAAAATTTTCCTCCTTTTAAGCCCACAAGTTTGCTAAGTATATTAATAGATTTACTGATATGAAATCATCCTCTCCTATAAAATCTATTAGGTAATGGTGGCTTTCATTTCTTGTACTTAGGATTTCTGCACACATGTTATCAAATGGGAATAGTGTAGGATAATTCCATTTTCTTGCTATTATCATTACATTTGAGTGTCAGAATTTGCTAACTTTAAAAAACGAATTGGAAGGCTTTCTCATCTTTTATAAGCTAAGAAAATTTATATTACATGAAAATTATATTTACATTGATAGTTTAAAATAATTTGTATGTAAGGTATAGGAGCCTAGCGCCTACACATGGAAGCACATTACTGCCTATTTTTTTCCTTTTTTTTTTTTTTTTTCAGTTGTAGCTGGTTTATTTGGTTTGGGGACTGTTCTTGAATTGATTGTTGAAATTTAGGAGCAGATAGTATACCAAGGTTATTTTATTTATTTTTGGCCTCTGGTTATGCTGTCTTTACAATTCCTAATTTTGTGTATCTTGACAATTTTCTTGCTCATTTGATATATATTTATTCCTTTGTAAGGACTTTTGATCACTTTATAAGGACTTATGCTCAATTCTTCTGCTGTTTCTATTTTTACTAGCTATTCACTTTCACTTTTAGCATGATATTTCTCCAAATCTCCTTATACAGGTTGATGGTAGAAGGACCTCATTCCCTGATTCTAGGGAACACTGGAAGAAAGGATTTATAGATCTCTTATAAGAAGGGGGGATACCAAGGTAGTTGTGTAACTCACCTGGAACTTGGGTGAGGACATTGAGGTGAAGACTGAGCGTTAATGAGAGATCTGTGGCCTGAGGAGTGGGAAAATACCCACTAGAGACACGTGGGAATTTACCCTGGGGCTTGGCATTTGAGAGTGAGTCCGTGTGTTTTTCTTGAATAACTAAATTAGGAAGATTGATCCCTTTCAGGGACACATGGACCCAGAATCCAGGACCAATGGAACAGCTGTTACTGAGTTCATCCTGCTGGGCTTAGTGGAGACACCAGGGCTACGGCCAGTTGTCTTTGTAGTCTTCCTCTTAGCCTATCTGCTCACTGTTGGGGGCAACCTCAGCATCCTGGCCGCCATCTTGGTAGAGACCAAACTCCACACCCCCATGTACTTCTTCCTGGGGAACCTATCGGTGCTGGACGTTGGGTGTATCACCGTCACTGTTCCCTCAATGTTGGCTCGTCTCCTGTCCCACAAGCGTACTGTTCCCTATGGAGCCTGCCTCACACAGCTTTTCTTCTTTCATCAGTTGGCTGGTGTGGACTGCTTCCTGTTGACAGCTATGGCCTATGACCGATTCCTGGCCATCTGCCAGCCCCTCACCTACAGCACCCGAATGAGCCAGACAGTCCAGAGGATATTGGTGGCTGTGTCCTGGGCTTTAGCCTTCACTAATGCACTGACCCACACAGTAGCCATATCCACCCTGAACTTCTGTGGTCCCAATGTGATCAATCACTTCTACTGTGACCTCCCACAGCTCTTCCAGCTCTCCTGCTCCAGCACCCAACTCAATGAGCTGCTGCTCTTTGGTCTGGGTATCCTCATGGCAGGTGCACCTGTGATTCTCATTGTCACCTCCTACATCCATGTGGCAGCTGCAGTCCTACGAATCCGTTCTGCTGAGGGCAGGAAAAAAGCCTTCTCCACATGTGGTTCTCACCTCACTGTGGTTGGCATATTCTATGGGACAGGTGTCTTCAGCTACATGAGGCTGGGCTCAGTGGAAGCTTCAGACAAAGACAAAGGGATTGGCATCCTCAACACTGTCATCAGCCCCATGCTGAACCCACTCATCTACAGCCTTCGGAACCCTGATGTACAGGGGGCTCTGTGGCAGGTGCTCACGGGGAAGCGAGCCCTTGCATAAAAGTGTATCAGGAGGGTAGAACCACAGGAAGTGTTTCCTGTCTCTCTTAGATCCTTGAGCAAGATGACTTTTGTTATGAAGTGAGACTCCTTGCTCCCCAAGGAGGCTCTCCCTGATAATGTGTGTGTGGGTTCTGTAAACCAGAATCCTTGACTAGTTGCCTTTTGGGCCTAGCTACTCTTCCCACTCCAGATGGAGGTGGAACCCAGGAAGCTCTGTATCCTGAGAGACTCATGGTCCTACAGGCAGGACCTTTTGTTTATTTTTGGCTGAGTTCCCCAACAATACACCAGCAAAGATTCTTTCCAAACTAGAATATGGAAAGTCACAGCTTGGTACCAAATATTAGTACACCCTCCTGTCTGGATTCCCCTGAAATAGCTCCCCCAACGTGCTTTGACACAAGGATCCCACACAAGGTTCTGGACCCAGTACAGTATAATTTGAGACACTGAGTACCCTGTCTGCATTACAAGATTCTGAGGTATTTAGCAGTAGAGGAGTTATACTTCCTTTGGTACTTCTTTTTTTTTTTCTGAAATGGAAATATCACTCATTGATTTTAAATTTCCCATTAGAAATTATGTTTATAAAAATGAAAACAAAACACAATTTTACCAATGAAAAGTGAAAATCAAATCTTCACCCTCTTTGTCCAGACCCTTCATAATTCAATTTTCAAGAAGAAACCACTGTTAAGAATTTGGTGCTTCCCTTCTAATTTTTTATACATATAAAAACATGTTTATATATATGTCATATCTATAGGGGCATCTTGTACCATGTCTTTTTGTTAAACATTACTTGGAAGACTTTATTATCTGGCAAAATATCTAGAAACTTACCTCCTCTATTTTAATAATTGCCTAGTGCTAATTTATTAATTAACCATAATTTGCTTAACAATATTCCTTTTGATGGAGTTTATTTCTAGATTTACTCCAATATGATCAATAATGTTCTTCAAAGATGTGTTTTTATTATCTTGCAAGCATTTTCATAAGTTCTAATTAATAAGATTTCTGCGTTGAAAAATATAAAAACTTAGATTTTTAAATATATATTTCCCTCTTATCCCACAAAAATTCACTCTTTTACTGTTATAATAATGGGTGAAACTGCTTGCCTCCTACAGCTTTAACAGTAACTATTATAAATTAATTCTTCTTTTTAAATATTTATTTATTTATTTTGAGTGACAGTAAGAGAGAAAGAGAGGGGGGAGGGGCAGAGAGAGAGGAAGAGAGAGAATCCCAAGCAGGCTCCATGCTGTCAGCACAGAGCCCAACATGGGGCTCCATCTCACGAACCATGAGATCATGACCTAAGCTGAAATGAAGAGTTGGATGCTTTACAAACTGAACCACTCAGGTGCCCCAATAGAAACAAATTCTTCTAATTTTTGACATTATAACGGTTGTAAAATATTAATTATTATTTTAATATGCGTTTCTTTGACATCACGTAAGGTTGAATACATTTTCAAATGTTTGTTATCCATGATATGGACTGAATTGTATCCCACCAAAATTCATGTGCTAAAGCCCTTAACCCCCAATGTGACTGTATATGGGATAGGGTCTTTATGAAATAATTAAGGCTAAATGAGATTAATTAGGAAGTATTAATGAGGTATTTCAGGAAGTAGTTAAGGTTACATTAGGTTGGAGCCCTAACCTGCTGGCCTGTGGTCTAGAAGAGAGGAAGTGCCATTCCATGTGAAGACAAAGTGAGAAGACAGCCATCTGCTAGCCAGAGAGAGCTCCACCAGAACCTGGCCGTGCTGGCACCTGATCTTGGACTTCTAGCCTCCAGAACTGTCAGAAAATAAATTTTGTTTTTTAAACCCCCCAATCTATGGTATTTTGTTATGGAGGCCTGGGCTAATATAATTATCAGTATTTCTTCACTGGGAATTAATTTTTTCCAAAGTTTATTGAGAAATAATTGACAAATATAATTGTATATATTAAAGTGTACAACATGATGATATATAGAGATATATAGATATAGATACATATAGATATAGGTATATAGATAGATATATGCACACATTATGAAATGATTACCAAGAACAAGATAATTAACACATCCTTTATTTCACATAGCTAATTCTCCTATGTGTGTGTGTGTGTGTGTGTGTGTGTGTGTGTGTGGTGAGAATGTTTAATGTCTATTCAGCCAGTTTCAAGTATACAGTTGCATATTATCTACTATATTCACCATGCTGCACATTAGATTCTCAGAACTTATTCATCCTATAACTGAAGACTTGTACCCTTTGCCCTACATCTCCCCATTTTGTCCTCTCCCCCAGTCCCTGGCAACCACAACCACCATTCTAGTGTCTGTTTCTATGAAGTTGGATTTTTTTTTTTTTTTTAAGATTCCACATACACATGATACCACACCAAATTTGTCTTTCTCTGCCTGGCTTATGTCACTTAGCATAATGCCATCAAACCCCATCCTCACTGTCACTACAGGAGTTCTAGTGTGTGTGTTTGTGTGTGTGTGCACGCGCGCGTGTGCGTGTGTATCAGTATCTATCTATATATCATATTTTCTTTATCTAAACATCTATCAAAGGACTTTAGGCTATTTCTATATCTTGACTATTGTGAATAACACTGCAATTAACATGGAAGTACAGATATCTCTTTGAGATAGTTGATTTCATTTACTTCGGATCTATAATCAGAAGTGAGATTGCAAGATCATAGGGTAGTTCTATATTTAATTTTTTGAGGAACTTCCATACTGTTTTCCATAGTGGCTGCACCAGGTTGCATTCCCACAAATAGTGCACAAGGTTTGTTTGTTTGTTTTTCCTCCATATCCTCATCAACACTTACTGTCTTTGGTCTTTAATAATTGCCATACTGACAGGTATGAGGTGATATCTCATGATAGTTTTGATGTGCTGATTATTAGTGATGTTGAACACCTTTTCAAGTACCTGTTGGTCACTTGGATGTCTCTTTGGAAAAATGTCTATTCAGGTCCTTTGCCCATTTTTAAAATGGATTTTTTTATTGTGCTGAATGAGTTCTTTATGTATTTTGGATACATAAAGACCCTCTATCAGATACATGGCTTGTAAATATTTTCTGCCATGTCATAGGTTGCTTTTTCAGTTTATTGATGGCTTCCTTTGCTTTGTAGATGCTTTTTTTTTTTCAACGTTTTTTTTTTTTTTTTTTTTTTTTTTTGGGACAGAGAGAGACAGAGCATGAACGGGGGAGGGGCAGAGAGAGAGGGAGATACAGAATCGGAAACAGGCTCCAGGCTCCGAGCCATCAGCCCAGAGCCTGACGCGGGGCTCGAACTCACGGACCGCGAGATCGTGACCTGGCTGAAGTCGGACGCTTAACCGACTGCGCCACCCAGGCGCCCCTGTAGATGCTTTTTAATTTGATTGTAGCTCCCTCAGCTGAGGTCAACCTTGGCAAAGACCAGAGGGGTCTTTGGTGGCCCAAACAGTGATGGCTAGGGCTATTGGGGTCCTTGGTGGTGAAAGCTGCTGGCATTCTCCTGTTCTCCTATTTTGCCCATGGGGGTAAGCTCTACCTGAGGGGACCCCTCTCGGCCCCAGGTCTAGTGGGCTGGCACCCACAGTGGCCACAGAGTCAGGGTCCTGGGGTTCAGGTGCACTTGCTATGGTGGTGGTGTTGGTGTCTGACATGTGAACATGTGCAGGTATCCCATGGAACTGGGGTCTGGGTTTCCGGGGCTTACCATAGTGACTTAGGCTCTAAGTGGGAGGGGAAATGCTACAGTGGCTGGCCCAGGGATGACAAGAGGTAATGGTAGCTTGGGCCTAGGTGGCAGGGTGCAGCAGCAGTTGGGGCGAAAGCTCCAACTCAAGACCCCAGAGTGTAGAGTAGCAACAGCACAGCCCTGGTGATGGTGGATCAAAGCCCTGAGTCAAGACACCGGAAGTAGGGCAGAGAGCTGCAGCAAGGCAACCTGGTGACGGTGAGTCTCTGCTGAGACTAGGACCTAGGGGTTGGGAGACAAACTAGAGCCCCTGTGATGGAATGTCAGAGCCCTGGCTTAGGGCTTAGGTTGCAGAGCACAGGGCAATGGCAGGACTCCCTGGTGATGGCAGGTCAAACTTTCTGCTTAGGAGCCAGAATGTGGTCACACAGCAGTGCAGCTTGGCTTGGTGATCGTGGGTCAAAGCTGTGACTTGGGACCTCGTGTGTGGGGTACTGAGCAGTGGCAGCTCCTATTTTGTAAATGGCAAGGCACTGTGGTCTTCAGAGAACTGAACACAACAGTGATGGAGCTCCTGGAGATGAGCATGCGACCTCCTATCCTGCCTGCCACCTGGCTAATCTCACAGCTTCCTGAAAATTGTTTTTTTATGTCCTTTGCTTCTTTTTCTACTGAATTGTTAATTTTTTAATTGATCTGTGGGAACTCTTTACGTATTTGGTATCTTTGGCCATATATTTTATGGATAATTCTACACAGTATTCCAATTTACCATTTTTCTTTCATTTTTGTTTCTGATGTCTTCCAACAATCGGAAGTTCAATAGTTTTGTGTTTTCAAATATATTTTTTTATAAATAAACTCATAGGCACTATCCTTTAAGTATTACTCCTTTCCCATGATCTCTGAACAACTTCTAGAGCTCCAGTTCAATATAGTTTTCATTTATCTTTAGAAAAATGTTACTGAATGATGAAAAGCCTTAACATTCGTATGTTCAATCGTTAAGACAACAACGCAAGCCTAACTCTGGAAGGTCAGCTCCTCATAAGACCAATGAGTTAAGGTCATAATTCTTTGCAGTGAGAATAAGCAGCAGATATAATTGGAGAGCAAGAGGGTTGTACTGGAGGCAGCAGCTGAAGTCGATCCCAGTTCTGTGCACCAGGCTATTGGGTGGTGCAGAGGCCACTATCACTGAGAGTAGGATGCCTTAGGCTCATCCTGGGGCATAATTCATGGTGAATTAGAAGCCATATTGGTCACAAACAACAGGATAAACAAGTATATCATTTGGAGGAAAGGAGTTAATTAGACAGGGGTGGAGGAGTCAATCACATAGCATAATTGTTGAGATCACGTGCTTTGGAATTAGACATATTCAAGTTTGAGCCCCAACCCCTCAAAGCCCTGAGTGTGTGGCCTTCGGCAAATTACTGAGTCACCCTGAACCTCAATTATTTGTCTCTAAAATGGGAATAGTAACGATTTCTACCTCATGAAATCGTTGTAAGGGTTGATTGGGATTTAGTGCATATAAATGTTATGGTGTGGGGTCATGTACATATTATCAATTATTATTATGTTAATAGCAACACTGGTAGTCTCCTACTAGGAACTCTATACATGTTATTTCATTTAGTCTTCCCAACAACCTTTTGAGAGGATATTACTCTCATTCTTCAAAAAAGGAAACTGGAGTCCATAGGGTCTCAGTAGTTGCTAATAGCTGGAAGAGCAGGTCTATCTGTCTACAAAGTGCAGCAGGATTCCCAAAGAGAGTACGCTATCCCATGGACTTGGGTGAATTATTGAGGAGGAAGACACAAGAGTCCAAGGGTTACACTATACAACCTCTCCAATTTCCTCTCTCATCATCTCTATCACTAAATTCTCATCTTCTAAAGGCCTAACCCAGGTAATGATGGTGGGAGCACCCTTCCCAGGGGTCCCCTGGTCCCTTCCAGCACAGCACAGCACACTGCTTCAACTACCTCTCTCAGGATCATTTTGGGACTCCCAAGACACAGTGTCTGTGGCCCTCGCTAACAAGGCCCCAGGGGCCTTTGCGGGGGCGAGGGGGGGATGTACTTTGTTCCTGAGGATTCATTAAGAATTTGAAGTGGGAAAGGGCACCTCCAGTTTTTGCCTCCTCTCTTGGGCTTCCTCCTCATCTCAGGTTAGGAGTCAGCTTGTATCTGCCCCCAAGTCCTGTTTGGACCAGACAAGTGGAAGAGGGAAACCCTTGGGCTGGGGACCCAGATTCGGTGCTGGCTCCGTGTCTAGTTCCCTGGATGACCTTGAGAAAGCAAAGACCTCCCCTATGTCCCCTTCTGTTAAATGGAGTTCTTAGGATAACCATCCCATTTACCCCCATAGATCAATATGGGGGATGGAGATGTTTGGAGAGATTCTAAATCACCACAGATGCATGAGGCACCACTGCTTTAACGCTGTCCTATTTATTAAGACTTGTATTTACTTAGCTCGCCCCACCTGCTCCTCCCCACTCTTGGGCAATTTTAAGGACACAAGAGGATTACCCTGTGGTGGAGAAGTCCCATGACAGAGATGGCCTCTACCTCTTTTAATCTCATTTCCATATATATTCCCCCAGAGTTGCTGACCGAGTTTGTGCAGATTCTCACTCCCTTTACATCCCTTCCCATGCAACCTCACTGGTCTCTGTGCGGTAACAGGTGACTTTTCCCATGATCCTCCCTCCGCTCTTGTGTAAAATGGAAGGAAATTTATTTGTTACACAGTAAGTCAAACCTCCTGGTTTTACAGGCACAGCAACCAAAGTCTCAAAAACAAAACTAAGAGAGACATGCTCAGGATGACATATCAGGTGAGTGAAAGAGCCGGGACTATGAACCAGAGATTGAGGCTCCTCTTCTAGGCATCTTTACCAATTCCCTCTTTCCTAGATGAAGCTTTTTTGTTTTTTCCTGACTGTTAAGGATGAGTGGGTTGAGATTCAGTGTTCAACTTCCCTGCCCAGAACCAATCCTTGCTGGACAGCCTCACCTAGTTTACTGAGACCACCGCTAGTACATGGAGGCCCTACTGGGACCTGAGAGCAGGGAGTTCTCACAGCATGAGGGAAGTCTAGGACTCATATGAACCCCCAAGAATGGCGATCCGGAAGGGCTTCCTCATCGGTTATCACTCTTGTGATTTCATTAGCCACAGACACCCCAGATCAATAATCTGGTGAACAACCCAGAATTTAGGAAATCTTGTGTAAGTTTCATCCCTCATCGATTGAGGGCTAGACAGAAGCTACTAGGGGAACATAATATTCTGGCTCATGACTTACTTGTTTTTGAGGAATATTTCTTCCAATTGTGGAAACTATGTTGGAAGTTTATATAAAAAGCTGTATGCCAGTATGCAGATTGCTACATGCACTGCATGCCCCATCTAGATGAGTGGAGGAGTCATCCCTACAACAGTCCCTTGTGCCTTTCACTTGACTCTACCTCAACCAAATCATACCAATCCTTCAAAGTCTAGGAAAATTCCCACTTTTCCAGAAACCCTTTCATCACTACTATAGCCCACAAAGATGCCCTCTTTGTCAGAAAGCCTATTTGTCAATGAATGCAGTTATTCATTCATTTATAAAATGGTGCATAACTAAAATAAGTTTATGCATATAGTTCCTAAATTCAGATATGAATCTCATGCTTAAATTGGACTGAGGGAGCTGCACTAAATCACTAAATGATTATGCCAGAAGGCACAGTGTTAAGTGCCATGTGGAATATAATTAAAGTGTGGTGGGAATGTTGAAGATGTAAATATCACTTTAAAATGGGCACAGATCAGGAAGGTATTTCTGGAAGAGGTAGTATTTGAGCTGAGTCTTGAAGACTTTGAGCACGTGACAATGGAAGAAGGATAGTCTATAGAGAGAAAGTAGCAACAGCAAAGGTGGGGATATAGGAAGTCACAGAATTTGCAATCTGGTGACATGGATTGAAATAAAAAGGGAAATTGGGGGCAACTTCTGACTGTGGCCATGATCCAACCAAGACACTTGTTTGAACCTGAGCTACTTCAGCCTGCAAGTCAAGACTTTGGGATCTTCAAGGGCACAAACCACAGCAAACATGAGAGTGGGTTTTTGAGTCATGAGAATGGATCAGATATAGATTCAGAGAGAATTTCAGGAGAAAGACATGCCTTCATGATCCTTCAGATGCCTTGGGTTACCTTGAGCGGTGGTATGTGTAAAGGACAAGAGTGGGGGCTCTGGAGTCAGATTACCAGAGTTAAAATCCTGCCTCTGCTATTTGCTTTACGTGACTCATGTTCTCTCTGTAAAATCGGGATTACAAATGGGATCCATCTCATAGCAGGGGGTGTGAGGAAGAAAGGAGTTAATACATTTAAAGCACTTAGAACGGTGCACAGTGCCTCGCTCGGGGTAATTCTCCTAACAGCTTTTAGCTGCAATTGTTTTCAGGGAATCCCCCAAGGAAATTCTGTCGGTATCAAATATGTTGGGGCCACCTACATATCATAGGGGAAGGGATTGCTGGTTTCTCTTTTGTGCACTTACTTTATTGTGATATGGGGTTTAGTAGGTATTCCATGATCATGCCCATGAGGTGGTACTTCATCAAATACTATAAAAACAATCTGCAGGGCACCTGGGTGGCTCAGTCAGTTAAACATCCGACTCTTGATTTCGGTTCAGGTCATGATCTCCTCTGGGATGGAGTCCCGTGTCAGGCTCTGCACTGACAATGTGGAGCCTGCTTGGGATTCTCTCTTTCCCTCTCTCTGTCCCTCCCCAGCTTGTGCGTGCACTCTCAAAATAAATAAATGAACTTAAAAAAAATCTGCATTCATTGTAGACAAATCATAAAGTAGAGAAGAGGAGAAGAAAGATAATAAAACCCATTCATATTATTACTCAACCACTGACAGAGTTTGGTATTTCTTCCCAGTCTTGTTTCTGTGTGTGAGTGTGAAAGTGTGTGTTTTTTGTCTTTGTTAATATTGAAATAACACTGTGTTGTACAGTTTTGCATCCTGCTTTAGTCTTAACATTATATCATAAGCATTTCATTTTTTAATTTGTTTTTTTTTTGCATTATGTTTTCCACCAGTGTACATTGATGGTATATAAGGAATGTATGGATTTCTGTATATTTGATTTTTATCTCGATACTTTTTTCTAATAATTCTTGATTACCTTTTATGGACAATCAACACACTTGCTTTCTCTTCCTTTCCAATATATAAACTTGATTTTTCTATTTCTTGACATTAATTTTGTAGTGATTCTAGGACAATAATAAAAATAGATGTAATGGTGGGGATCCCTCTCTTGCTCCTACTTTCATGGGATAATTTGTTACTTTCCATTAGCAATAATCCTGCAGTATCCCTCTATTCTTAGATGACTACAGCTGGGTGTTTTCCTTTTAAATCAACAATGGATTGTAACCTGTAAAAAGTACTTTTTAGGCAACTGATCTAATATATACATACATTTACATATATTAGATCAGCCTCAATTTTTTATAAGAGCTCTCTTAATCATGATAGACTACTTCTTTTAATATTCTGATATTTAAAACTCTCTATAGTTATATTTAGCATTTTGTTTCTATAGTCATAACTAAAGTTGCTCTCTAGTGATATTTCATATATTTCTTCCTAAAATTTTATATTTGTAGTGTCAGGTGCATGGTAACTTCATAAAAAGCATTGGGGTGCTGGACGTAGAGGGTATGATGACATAAGTGAAATAAGTCCGACAAAGAACAAATACCATACGATTTCACTTATATGTGGAATCTAAAAATCAAAATAAAACAAAGAAGAAACAGGCCCATGAATACAGGGAACAAACTGGTGGCTGCCAGAGGGAAAGGAAGGTAGGGGATGGGCAAAATGGGTGAAGGGGAGTGGGACTTATGGGCTTTCAGTTGAGGAATAAATATGGAGATGAACGGCATGGCACAGGGAATAGAGTCAATGGTGTTGTAATAGCGTTGTATGCGACAGATGGCAAGCGTTGTATGTGACACTTGTGGGCACAGCATAACATATAGACTTGTCCAATCACTATGTTGTAAATCTGAAACTAATGTAACATTGTGTGTCGACTGCAATTTTTTTAAAGATATTAGGAAAGTTAATTCATTTTCTGGAGTTGCAGGAAAGTTTATATAGAATGAGAATATTCTATTCATCAAAATTAAACCAAACTTCTCTCAACAGTTTTATGAGGCTAGAGATCACTACTGGGGCAATTAGTTCTTTGACAATTTTTTTTAACTTTCTTCCCTGTTTCTGGTTTACTTGGGTATTGAGACTGTCCTTGAATATATTTTAGTTTATATTTTCCTAGAATTGTGCCTATTTTATTGAAATTTTCCACTTAAATAATATAGTTTAGGGTATTCTCTTAAAATTTAATTTTTCCTTTGTATTTCTGGCTGTAGCCCTTTCTAATTCCTAATTGTTTATATTCCACCATTTTTTTCTTATTTATTCCAGATGGAATGTCCCAGATGGCAGTCCATCTGATTCTTTAACTAGATGTATGTTTTTTTAAAGTTATTATTAACTTGAGTATAGTTGATACACAATGTTACATTAGTTTCAGGTACAACTTAGCGATTTGACAAGTTTATACATTATGCTACGTTTACCATATGTCCCCTTACATCGTTACTGCAATATCATTGACTGTATTTTTATACTGTGTCTTTTATTCCCATGACTTATTCATCCCATAACTAGGAGATTTATATCACATACATGTGTGTGTGAGTGTGAGTGTTCCCTTCTTTTTAAAGCGAACCAAAAAATGCTGTATTTATTCTACCAGTTGTGCTTTGTATTTAGTAATATGGCTTTGATAGCTTTCAGATCAGCACAGACAGAACTGTTTCTTACAGCTGCACAGTACTCTTTTGTAAGGATATATACCATATTAATTTACTAAGCCCTCTTGCGATGAACACAGGTTGTTTTCAATTATTTGCTCTTACAAACCATGCTGCAACAAACAGTATCACACAAATGCCATTTCTTACATGTGATCATATATCTGTTGGATAAATTCCCAGAAGTGGAATTTCCAGGTAAAAAGAAAACACGTATGTAATTTTGTCTCACAACTATTCTACAAATTCCCCTTGCAGCCAACCTTAGCCTGCAACCATACAGAGAATGAGATTTAGGGAAATGTGGCTCCAGCTTAGCTAAATGGCTAGAATTTTCAACTTTTAATAGAATCATCCATTTGCATTATGTAAAAAAATTTTTTTCTATATTTTGAGTCATCTTTACCTGATGAAAATTCTTTGATTTTTCCCCAAAACTTCCTGCTTTAATTTTTATACTTAAATCTTTGATCTATTTAGAATTTATTTTTGTAAAATATATAAGGTACAAATACAACTTCAGTTTTTCCCAGCTAGCTGTGCTATTGCCTCTCCAGCATTTATCGAATAGTACATTTTCCCACTCACTTAAGATGCCACTTATATCATGTATGAAATTCCTGTATTACGTCAGTAACGGACATTTCATTTCTCTTTTTCTAAAGCTTATAAAGTGTTGCTTTACTTTATATTTTCCAGCTTTATTGAGGTGTAACTGACAAATAAAATTATAAAATATTTAAAGTGTTCAACACGATGGTTTGATACATTTCCGTTGTGAAAGGATTCTCACAGTCAAGGTAACTAACACATCCGTCACCTCACATATTTACCTTTTCCTTTGTGTCTGAGACTATGTAAGTCCTACTCTCTTAGAAAATTTCAAGGTCTGGGGGCGCCTGGGTGGCGCAGTCGGTTAAGCGACCGACTTCAGCCAGGTCACGATCTCGCGGTCCATGAGTTCGAGCCCGCATCAGGCTCTGGGCTGATGGCTCAGAGCCTGGAGCCTGTTTCCGATTCTGTGTCTCCCTCTCTCTGACCCTCCCCCGTTCATGCTCTGTCTCTCTCTGTCCCAAAAATAAATAAACGTTGAAAAAAAAATTAAAAAAAAAAAAAGAAAATTTCAAGGTCTGAACCCCTTTACCAACCAGCCTCTCCCCATTTCTTAAAGTTCTTTTCCTAATTTCTTGATCCGATTGCTTCACCACCCTCTTTACATTCTGTTTTTCATCTATTCATTTAGGGCTATGGATTTGTTTCTGAACACCGGTTTGGTGATAATCCACATGTTCTCATGTGTGTTGGTTTCACTCTCCCCTTTTTCAGTCTCCGTGATGTTCTTCAGTTTAAGTTTTGATTCCCTCTGGTCCAACAGTTTCTTACAGATTATTCAAAACACGGGGAGTTGTTTTTAAAATTCATTTTTCCTTAAGTTGGTTTGTGATGAAATATTATTGCCTGTATTCTTTATTCTTTTGGAATTTTCTGAATTTCAGGTTTGTACATTTAATTCTATTAATGTTATATATTTAATTCTATTAAAAGTTTATACATTTATCCATGTTCTTTGGTGGGGGGTGTGAAAGTTTCAGGGGCATTTGGGAAAGGCATACATACCAATTAGTTCTCTTCCATAATTTTATTGAGAGCTTTTACAGCCTTGCTTTATTCTGTCAAATTAATTCTATTACGGAATGAAAGTCACTAAAATGCTCCCTGGCTACCACACTTATCTCATGTTATACTGTTGGTATCTATGGTGATAGCTGCCTTCCTGGAGCAAGTCTTCTATCTAAACTCTTTTAGGCATATGAGGGGAGAGCAAAGGTTTCTCCTGAGAGTTCTGCTTTTTAAAAGTAATCAGCCTATGATGGCTCAGAGCCTGGAGCCTGTTTCCGATTCTGTGTCTCCCTCTCTCTCTGCCCCTCCCCCATTCATGCTCTGTCTCTCTCTGTCCCAAAAATAAATAAACGTTGAAAAAAAAATTTTTTTTTTAAGTAATCAGCCTAAAAGAGTCCACATGCCAAAGACACACATTTTGGGGTGGCAAATTTTACCGCCCTACAGTCTATTTGTTCTTTTAGGATAAATGTATTGAGAAGAAAGATTATATCCTTGGATGTTTCCTTGCAGGAAAAATGAAGTCAAAATTTGAGTACAATAAAACAGCCATTACTGAGTTCATCCTGCTGGGCTTGGTGGAGACACCAGACCTGCGGCCAGTTGTCTTTGTAGTCTTCCTCCTTTCCTACCTGCTCACAGTTGGGGGCAACCTCAGCATCCTGGCCGCCATCTTGGTGGAGACCAAACTCCACACCCCCATGTACTTCTTCCTGGGGAACCTATCGGTGCTGGATGTTGGGTGCATCACAGTCACTATTCCCTCAATGTTGGCCCGTCTCCTGTCCCACAAGCGTACTGTTCCCTATGGAGCCTGCCTCACACAGCTTTTCTTCTTTCACCTTCTCGTTGGGGTGGACTGCTTCCTGTTGACAGCCATGGCCTATGACCGATTCCTGGCCATCTGCCAGCCCCTCACCTACAGCACCCGAATGAGCCAGACAGTCCAGAGGATATTGGTGGCTGTGTCCTGGGCTTTAGCCTTCACTAATGCACTGACCCACACAGTAGCCATATCCACCCTGAACTTCTGTGGTCCCAATGTGATCAATCACTTCTACTGTGACCTCCCACAGCTCTTCCAGCTCTCCTGCTCCAGCGCCCAACTCAATGAGCTGCTACTCTTTGCTGTGGGTTTCATAATGGCAGGTACTCCCCTGGCTCTCATCGTCACCTCCTATGCCCATGTGACAGCTGCAGTCCTACGAATCCGTTCTGCTGAGGGCAGGAAGAAAGCCTTCTCCACATGTGGCTCTCATCTCACTGTGGTTGCCATATTCTACGGTTCAGGTATATTTAATTACATGCGACTGGGTTCAGCCAAGCTTTCAGACAAGGATAAAGCTTTTGGAATTTTTAACACCGTCATCAACCCCATGCTGAATCCAATCATCTACAGCCTCAGGAACCCTGATGTGCAGGGTGCCCTCTGGAGAGTGCTCATGGGGAGGCGACCACTGGCTTGACAAGGTCCTGAGGTCTGGAGTGTCACTCCCTCCTTTTCCCTTTCTGGACTAAAGAAGAAATCCTCTAGAGCCAGTAACTAAGGTTTTTTTGTTTGTTTGTTTTAATTAGGGATAAGAGTTATTGTTTCCCAAAGAAACCATGTGCAATTTATAGTCAATAGGTGTGTGGGCCCTGTCAAGGCCAACCCCTTTGACAAATTACAACTTTAGACACTGTGTGCTCCTTTCTCTGGGTAGAAGCAAAATCTCAGAGCCTCGACTAGTACAGGTTCATGTCTCACAGGGAATGACTCTTTGGTTGGTTATAGCCTGGCTTCCCCAAAATACCCAAAGCCTTCCCCACTGGGGCGCCTGAGTGGCTCAGTTGGTTGGGTGTCCAACTTGGCTCAGGTCATGATCTCTCAGTTTGTGGGTTCAAGCCCCACGTCGGGCTCTGTGCTGACAGCTCAGAGCCTGGAGCCTGCTTCGGATTCTGTGTCTCCCTCTCTCTCTGCCCCTCCCCCACGTGGGCTCTGTCTCTCAAAAATAAATACATGGAAAAAAAATTTTTTTTAAAAAGAAGCCTTTCCACCACGCCCTGCATCCATTAGTAGGTCATGTGATTCCCTCAAGTTCAGCTATGGATGGTCTGGTTTTAAAACATGGACCTAGAGATCAGATTCATTTTATTTCACCTGTCAGATTTCTATAAACCAAAACAGCAACTTTCTTTTCCTATCACATGAAGATATCATGGGATATAGAGGGGATAGAGAGGAAGCTGTATGGGTATATGTTTTCTAGTGCCTCTGGAGAGCATGATTCATGTGTGCAAATTTTTAAAACTCCACTAATAAATATGGTCAACCTTATAATACAAATTTAATGTTCCTCGTCTGTTTTTCCTGATATATTTCAAATCATTTGAAAAGATAATCTTTTGTAATGAAAATATTATTTACGCATGAAAAACCCCAAAATACTCCATATGAACTTTCTCTCTAAATCCTCTCAGTCCCAAAATCTTCCAGCTGAGATCATCCATATCTGTAAATAAAGCCATATAGTGATGCTCCCCTAAACGTCCCTTCTCGGTAGGAGAACAGTCTCTAACCTAGAATGTTCTCTCATCTTGCATGCTACATCCTAAGCTTTCATCCAATCAGTATTTGGCTTTATTTTCCTTCTAGTCTCCCTTTGAGATGAATCGCCTATTGTGGGCATCTCTACTCTGTCACTGATGTTTCCTGATTCCTTGCCCCAAAACATCCCTTTGACCTGAACTGTGTCCTAGCTTCTCTGTGAGTTTTCAGGGAAGTGAAAGGATTGAAAGGACTGGGTAAGACAGAGATGAAGAGAAAGAACATGAGGGAGGGAAGCAAAACAAGACTGGAGGTGAAGAGTTTGCAGGAAAATGAAGAAGAAAGAGGGACACAGGGAGAAATAGGACAGAACTGCAAACAAATGGGCTGAGAGTGAAGGCTCGGGGCACTGGAGAGGACTGAATGGGGTACACAGAGAGTGGAGACAAGAAAGATAGAGAAATAGGATAAGATACCTTGAGATGGTTAAAAGGTCAGAGGAAAGAAGGGGGGAAACAAAACTAGTGGGTCAGAGACGAAAGAGTTGGGCTTCTGTACAGGGCTGCTTCCTGTTTTATACTGTCCAGCAATAACCAGTTTATGCGACCCTCACACCATCATTGTGGTGTATCTTTTCTACCGTGAATAAAGCAATTTTCAAATTTCACTGAAAGTGCTAAAAAGTGTCGAAGGGACACATTTTCAGTTTCTCTTACAAGAAAGTGTTCTGAGAATGTTAGGGAGGTTTATCAGATGACAAAAGAGATGAAAAGAAGTTCTGAGTATTTTGTCCACCTCAAATGTCACCAGAGTCTATGACTAACCAATTATCAACTTACTCCTGCCTTTTGGGTCACGCTAGCCAAGACCGTCAAAAGACACGGGGCGGGGGGGGGGGCGGTGGGGGGCGGGGCGGGGAGGAAGATCGCTCTTTCCTGATCCTTTCTTAGCCATCAGATAAACTTCAAGAATGCAAATGGAGCTTCCTCCAAGGGTCGAGGAAACTGTCCAGGAAGATCTACAACATGGTCTTCACTTCATCACTTCCTCTCATCAGCAATGTTCTCGACCTTGAATAAGTTCTCAACCTTGTCTGGGCCTGTACTTGACAGGCACAAGGTAACCATCAAGGTTCTTCCACTTGTAATCCCTTCTGATTCTACTAGTTTTTTTTTCTACTAGTTTTTTTTTTTTTTTTAATATTTTTTTTTCAACGTTTTTATTTATTTTTGGGACAGAGAGAGACAGAGCATGAACGGGGGAGGGGCAGAGACAGAGGGAGACACAGAATCGGAAACAGGCTCCAGGCTCCGAGCCATCCGCCCAGAGCCCGACGCGGGGCTCGAACTCACGGACCTCGAGATCGTGACCTGGCTGAAGTCGGACGCTCAACCGACTGCGCCACCCAGGCGCCCCTGATTCTACTAGTTTTAATGAACAAAAAGACTGTGTCACTCTGTTTACCCTGAAGAGTTACCACATCTTCCTACTACCATTTTTCCTACCCACCAGCATCTAACCCTGCTGCACGATGGAGCTTATTTACTTCCAAAACTCCTTGTGCCTCTAGCCTTTCTTATATATGAACACTCATCTCAAGGCTCACGGGATGATTTCATGTGTAATCACTGGAGTAAAATGGATCAACTTGTTCAGCATCATAAGTGATGACTCAGGCACTGATTCCGGGCATGCTGTCTACTCTCCAGAATCATAGGGTTTTATTACCGATTTGGGAGATTCCCTTTTCTTTGGAATTTGCCTGGTTTTTTTTAATTCCAAGTTATTATTCCAATGTATGTTTATCATACATGTAATACATCATATCATAAAGGTTCAAACAATACAGAATATCATTGTTGCTCTTTTATACCATTCCTTCAGTAATCCAATTTTTAAAAAAGAACTAAGTGGCGGTAGCTGGTATTTGACTTTCCACACAAACGAACACACGTTCACACTTGCATGCACGTCAACATGTGCAAGCAACAACACCGTACTGCTTTGTAATATGCTTTCCCTCCTCTCTGTATTATTACATTTTTTTTTTACATATCAACCTACAAATCAACTTTATCCATTTTGAAGGCTTCATGATATTCCATTTTATGTATAAACTACAATCTATTTAACAAATCCCTATTGATTTCACTTATTTCCTATTTTTGGCAGTTGTTAATAATACTGGAGTTAACATTCTCATTTGTATATGTGTTCATATAACTGCAATTATTTCACTGGTTATATTCATAAAAGGTGTGTGTGTGTGTGTGTGTGTGTGTGTGTGTGTGTGTGTTGGACCAAGGTTGTAGGGCGACCAGCTTTAGTTGGTTGATTGGCAGTTTATGAGAATGTTTCTTACCTCACTTGCTTTTACTGAGTGTTATAAATAGAATTTTTTTATCTTCGATAGATTAAATATTGCATTATTTTTAAATTAGAATTTCTTTATGAGTGTGATTCAATTGATTTTTATATATTTATTTCTAATTTATTTAGATCTATGCTTTCAAAATTGCCAGTTCATATTTTTTGCCCCATGGGGTAGTTAATCTTTATTTTAATGATTGGTGGCAACATTTCACATTTTAGGGTAGTATCTCTTTACCGTCTGCGTTGCAAAGATATTCCCTAATTTCCCACTTGTCTTTTACTTTGTTTAGGCTTCTTTTGCTCAAATGAAGTCTGATATTTTTGTGAAGTTTATCATGCTTTTTTTGTCATGCTTAGAAAATAATGACTTTTCCATCTAAATGTTGATTAAATATTTATCAGTGATGTTTTTCTAGTACATTTACATTTGCTTTAATTTTTTTAAACGTTTATCATTTCTTTTTTTTTTTTTTCAACGCTTTTTATTTATTTTTGGGACAGAGAGAGACAGAGCATGAACGGGGGAGGGGCAGAGAGAGAGGGAGACACAGAATCGGAAACAGGCTCCAGGCTCCGAGCCATCAGCCCAGAGCCTGACGCGGGGCTCGAACTCACGGACCGCGAGATCGTGACCTGGCTGAAGTCGGACGCTTAACCGACTGCGCCACCCAGGCGCCCCTATCATTTCTTTTTGAGAGAGAGAGAGTGTGTGTGAGTGGGAGAGAGACACAGAGAGAGAGACACGGAATCCTAAAGGCCTCCAGGCTCCAAGCTGTTAGCACAGAGCCCGACATGGGGCTCAAACCGACAAACTGCAGGGTCATGACCTGAGCCAAAGTTCACATGATTGCCTATTTACAATTATTTTTAAGTCAAATATTTAAAATACACACAATTTATTTTTGTGTATGTTCTAACTTTTCCCCTAGTGGATCAAAGTTGTCCAGATCCCATAAAATGTAAGCTTGCTTGTATATGGTGTACATGATAATATATATGGTTTATGTATAATATGTGTAATATAATACAAATATAAACACAAATATATAACAGCAGCCAGCGAAATGAGAGAAGAGGAGATCCCCACTCGATTTCCCCCTCAGCAACAATATTTTGGACAGAAAAAGTTGTGGGAGCTCTGGGCTTTAGGTAAGAGACTGTGAGACCCTGGTGGAACCCAAGACTAAGAAGGTATATTTGGAGAAGGACATGCGCCCAGGTGGCTGTCATGCTGACAGTAGTCCTGGCTACAACCTAGAAGCAGCTCTGTCCCCCTGTGAACTCAGCTTGGCCTCGTTTGGCATTGGTCCCGTCACTGGCAACATCTGCCGAGAGACCCAGCAGAAGTCATACCCACCTGTGCCCTGGTTAACAGCCCCACCAACCTTGACCCTGGCTGTGGATGCTGAAGCAGCTCCAGCCCTCTCAGCTGCCAGTCCCGCTCAGCCGGGGACAATGCAGGAGACACGCTCATATATGCCTCTCAGACCCTCAAGCCCCGGTCCAACTGCAGACGCTGAAAAGGCCCTAGAACTTGGCTTCTGCACCTCACAGTCACGGGCCAGGAATACTCCCGCTCGTCCAACGACCCACCAGGAGACACATGCTACTGTGCCTCCAGAGGTTGCCCCACAGACCTCAGTCCAACTGCAGATTAAAGTGGCCTGGGAACACTTGTGCCCACAAGGACCTGGAGGAAGACACACTCCCAGAGACAGGCATGCCAGCCTATCTTTGAAGAGTCCCTATAACCAACATCTAGCTTCAAAGAGACATCTTGGCACTTTACTAGGACCAGCTTCAGGCATCCTGCCAGGATTTTAAATCTTGAATCCTGAAAAGTGCTCCCTCGTCAATGAACTCTCGCTATTCAGCCTCACATTCCACCCACCCCTTTGGTCCTCATGATCCACTCCCACATCTCTCCTTTGTCAACAAGAGGAGCTTCCAGTTCCTGCTGAGTTGCACTGGTGAGTGTATTCGTTTCTTATGGCTGCTGCTACCTAATACCACACACTTGGTGACTCAAAACAACAGGAGTTTATTCTCTCTTGGCTCCAGAGGCCAAAGGTACAAAATGAGTCCTACAGGGCTAACTTCAAACGGCAGCAGAGAAAGTTTGCTCCACAGGCTCCAGGGGAGAACGCATTCCGAGTCTCTCCCAGATGCCAGTGGCTGCTGGCCTTCCTTGCCCTGTGGTTCCCTCATTCCCTCTCCACTTCCAGCCTCGCATTGCCTTCTCTTCTGTAGTCATCCCTCTGCCTCTGTCTCCTAAGTACTCCTGTGATAACATTTAGGGCCCACTTGGATGGTCCAGGATCATCTTCCCAGATGAAGACCCTTAGCAATCACATCATATCTCCAAAGGGTTGATTTCAGGGCTTAGGACCTGAATATCCAGGGGGCCCTCTTTCAGCCTAGTGTCAGATTCTTTTCAGTGAGTGAATTATTTCTCTGGCATCATGAGTGGGATTGGCCTTTCTCAGAATATGCTGAGACGTAATCCCAATTGTTCTGGAGGCATGGAGGAGACCTGGGAAAAGTTCTTGAGGAAGACAAGAAACATCTTGTAGACATCTGCTTCCTATGAGGTGTTTGTGTGGCCGTCACACACAAGGAAGTTGATCTCCACCAGCAAAGGGGAAGGGGTACTCTGGCCAAGTGACTGCGGGAGAGTCTGGGGGTTTGCAATTCTCATGAGCAACCTCTCAAACTTCCCCATCCCCAGACTCAGGGTCTCACTACTTCCTTAGCCGGGCCCTGTATTTAGCACAGGAGACTCCCCTAAGCTGCACATTCAGCCTCCCATGTGGATCTGCCACCCTTACAATTAGGTCCGATGCCTGATTTTCAGAGCTCTCTCCTTGTGGCTGCAGAAGAGTAATGCCTCATGAGATGTGCCAAGGAAGTTTTCAAGCTTTCGTGACATACCCTGAATTGAATGTTGGCTCCCCTGGGCTTTACGTTGTTTTTTCAGGCTTCTGGGAAAGTTAACAGAAGTGACCCACCCTTAATTCTTAAAATTCCGCAATTCTTATACTTTCCATGGCTATCATATTAATGTGCTGGTGCTAAAACGTGACCCAGTGTTTCACCTTTCACCTGTACCTCATCCCAACATACCACAGCTGAGTCTCAGTGATGAAACTACGGTTATCACCAAGCCCACTTTCCCCCTAGTAGTGGCGAATGGTCCAGGTGCAGAATTCCATCTGGAGGATTTGCTTCCTAGGGCCACTCCCAGTACCAGCTGTCTCAGTCAGGCTCCCCCCAGAGCAGAGCCTGAGACAAGATGCGTGTGTGGCTTAACTGGGAAATCATCCCAGGAAGCAGGAATCCCTGGGAGGAAGACAGGGGTTAAGAGGAGAGTGAGATGAATGAAGAAGAGATGTCCCTGACCAAGGGACCAAAGTCTCTGCAACAGATGTCCAGCAGAGACTTGATTGAGCATGAGAATATGGAATGCTTCCCACAATTGTCTGAGGAATGGTTGCTGGGGTGTCTACCCATTGGCTCCCCTTTCCTATTGCCAAGGTGCTCTCTGCACTCTGGGCACTCATGCTCAGACCTAGCGACTACCCAGCCCCACCGCCAAAATTCATGGCATCAAAGGATCCCAAGGAAGAGGCTACCCTCTGTCGGCCTGCCACAAGCAAAAGCCTGAGGGGAACTGTCCGACCCAGCTGCAGATGAAACGAGAAGAAAGGCTGAGGGAGAGGTGAGGCAGACATCTGATGTGTCTGCCACAAGGTGCTTCC
This sequence comes from Lynx canadensis, assembly GCF_007474595.2. Classification (NCBI taxonomy): domain Eukaryota; kingdom Metazoa; phylum Chordata; class Mammalia; order Carnivora; family Felidae; genus Lynx; species Lynx canadensis. The sequence goes on from NC_044316.2 coordinate 13,313,119, forward strand.
TAGAGGTGTTGTGAGGAATGACAGGGACCCAGGCGCAAAAAGTATGCAACATATTACCATGTGCCTAACAAATACCCACAAATGTTATCAGTTGATATGCTGATGTGTTGCCAAACTTCTATCATCAGCTTAGCGAATCTTACGTGATTTAATCTGCAAGCGATGCTCTATGGTAGAGGATATGCCCATTTCACAGATAAGGACACTGAGGATCAAAAGGGTACAGCAGCTTGTCCAAAGTCAACCACCGGACGCCAGAAAACAGGTCTGTCCACAGTGCATTTCCTACTGCAGAAGGCTCCTCTGGTGGGAGAGGACAGAGACCCTCTCTTGGGAAAGGAGTGTTGAGTAAGTAGTGGTGGCTATAGGTGTCAGAGGAACGCCCTCCTTAACCCTCCTGCATCTTCTGTTTACTAGTCTGCTGCCTTCACCAGGGCTCTCAATCTCTCAGAGCCCGGCCTAGATAGTCATATTGGCAGACAGCTCCCCAGGAGGCCTCCTAGCCCAATATAGCTCTTCGATCCCCATTTCCAGAGACACTGCTGGGTGCCTAAGACACAGTCCCAGGGGCTCCCACTAACAAGGCCCTGAGGGGGAAAAACACCACATTTCTGAGGACTCATGAGGAAACTGGGTGTGAAGAAAGCTTCTCCTTCCGGCCTCTCTTTTGGGGCTCCTTCCTCATCCCAGGCCCAAGACAAGTCTGGAAATTAGTTTATCTCTGCTCAGTGGCTCCACTCGGGGTTGACATCTGAGAAATATACCCCTCCCTTAGCAAACCTATATCTAGTCCCATTTATACCTCTAGTTTCCTGGGTGGCTTGAGAATGTGAACAAGTCCTGGGACCTCAGTGACCCTACCATTAAATGGAATTTATATCACCGTCTCTAACTACTTGCTATAAAGCTATGGCTAGAGATAAAGCCCTTGTTCATCTTTTTAAAGGAAAGTTTGAATACCAGAAGATGTGAGGCACGGTTGCTATATTTAGGAAGGGCTTGTGTTGTTTACAAAACAACTTGTCTTTCTCCCCATCTGTCTACTCCCTCTTTGGAGGGATAACACTGTAAGGATAATGCTAGGGTACAGAAAATATCAGCTTGTTTCCTTGATTTATTATATCTACTTCCTTACCTCCTTTCTGGCGGATACGTGGGTCTACATAACTCCTCATCTCCTTTCCTGAAGAGCCTCCCTTGTGTCTACACCCGTGCCTAGGTGAGTGTACTCAGGGGTTCTTTCCCTGCTCTTCCAAAACAGTGATGGGGCCTCTGTTGCTGCCATCAGCTCAAATCTGACTTTTCATGAGGTACAATTGCTGCCTCTGAAAAAGAAACTGTTTAATGGGAAGATCTGAGGCTACGACCCAAAGATCCTGGCTCCTTTTCTGGACCCCTTCACCTATACCCCCATTTCTTGGAAGCCTGTTCTCTGTTACTCTTAGGAGAGTGTAGGAGAGCGGGATTCACTGAGTCTGATTCACTGCCTATGACCCATTGCATCAGGCAGCCTTTAACCTTCACTCCAGTCCCAGGTCTTGCTGAGCCTTTCCATCAAAAGGAACATGGAGGTATTCTTTGGAGTTCCAGAGCAGGGAGCTGTAATAGCTCAGGAGGGAGAACCTGGGACTCGGGACAATGCTTTGAGAATGCTAAATGCCTCTACACCTCCCGTAATTCATCCTAATTCACAAAAGTCTAGCCTCAGTTCCAATATGTCCCAAAAATCTTCCATGACAACTCTAGGTCACGCCGATGCTCTCTTTCTCTGCAATCCTATGAATGCTTGAGCCATCTATTTACCTATTTAATAAACACTGAGTACCTACTATATATAAAGCAGTATGATAAGTATTAATATTGTAAAACTGAATGAAACCTGCTTGTGGTCCTCGTGTCATTTACAGAGAAGTAGGGGACATACACTTTATAGAGAAATGACTTAGCTAGAAGATACATGGTAATAAATTCCATGAGATCATGTGTAGTGAGAGTGTTGCATCCACACGACTCCTGAAACAGAATGCTACGGGCACCAGTGACAGTCACAACAAAGTTTATTACAATGAGAGGCAAGGCCGACCGATCGGGACCAACACTCTTGATAAGAGTGCGGCCTCAAACAGCCGGGGTACAGAGTTTTTATAACCGATCACATCGTTTTACCATCACCTGGGAACAGAACAAAGAAACAGTTTCCAGATGAGTTAGAAACAGTTGCCTAATGAGGTGTTTACTTTAGACTTTCTGCCTCTAAGTTGCAACCAGTGGATCTCCTTGACCCTGCCTCTGATGCTCTTTTCTTTGAACTTTTGTTTCCTTAATTGGTGAAGCCTAATTTACAAGAGTATGAGGGGTAGTTTACCAGAGCAAAGCAAGGCTGTTATCTCTTAACCTTCAGTGTCAACACAAAGCTGTTATTTTTCAAGCTAAGCATTAGCCCTACACTACAATTTAACCCTCACAAGAGCTTAGGAGAGAGAGACAGAGAGACAGTGGTGCTTTTGACAGTGGGAACTCCCAGGCAGCCAGCCTTCAGTCTTGAAACACTTGGGATGTAGAGTTGGAAAGGGATCCGTTGCAGGCAGAGAAAACTGCATGAGCACGGAGGTAGAAAGTGACACAGTCACAATCTAATGCTTACGTGAAAAAAGGAAAATAGAGAGTAGTTCATTGCTCTTTATGTAGTATATGTACAGAGCTGTGGTCCATCCATTGATTTGTCCTTTGCAAAGCACTGATCAATCATCAATTTCAGAAATTATGAGTTGCCTGTGACTGGTCCTCCTTCTCGCCTATCTGGTGATCCTAGAATTTTAAGCATATTTTAGAGATCACTGCATCTAAGTTTTCATTCATGTGAACCCATCACCCTTTCCCCTTCTGTTAGAGTCACTAGACTCCAACCGCTTCCCTCTGATTCCGGTGTATTCTATGCAAGGGAATAACATTACTCTTAGGAAGTTCGAGCTCTGCTCATCCCATCAGCAATAGAGAAACATTGATTTTTTTTTTTTTAACCAGGATCTTTTATAATATCTGAAAAACGTGGCTCAATCTGCTTCTCTAAGTATGTGCCTACTTCCTGAGGATCTCTCCTTAGAGCGAGCGGTCAAACCGCTGTGTCTGAGTCAAGAATAAGTGGAAGGTTGGTGGCCGTGTGATGTAGAACACTAACGGTACCCAGCTGCAGCTGCCCCAGAGGTCATGCTTGCAATTTTGATTTCAGAGGTGAGTAGCAGATACTATAAAAACAATAAATAATTTTAAATTAAGCTGTTATAAAGTCTTAGTTGGCATCAAGAACATCAGCAACTTATTGACCTAGGGATTTTGAATTTATACTTCAGCCCTACGTTCCTCACCTTGGATAAATATACTCGGTTCAACTATCTGATGTCTGCAATCACGGGGCTGAGTCTTGCTATCTTTGTTTGAGCTTTGTTTCTAGAAGCTCTGAAGCCAAGATTTTCAAATGCTTTCTGGTTTCTCTGGAAATAGCATTAATTTTTCTATTGTAAAATCTGCTTATTGGTTTTGACTGATGCCCCAGAGTAAAATGGAGAAATCCATCTTAATCTCACTGTCTGTTTTTATCTTAATTCATTTTCCCAATGCCCCAAGTATTTCAACCCTTTCAACCAGGAGAGGATGGAAGGGACAAAGTGATGATGGTTTGGGGCATCTCAGCTAAGAGCAGAGGCACTGAGTTGATGGAGGAGGTGAGTGATGAGGTGTAACCTGGGGAGTGGGAATATCATCACCCAGACAGCTGAGAACTTACCTGGGGTTTTTAACGTGGGTAGTTTAAAGCATTAATGTTGAATAAATAAATTGGAGTGGACTGATATCTCCCCTCCTGGGACATTTCCTTACAGAAACTCATGGAACCAGAAGTTGGGGTTAACAGGACATCTGTTACTGAGTTCATTCTACTCGGCCTAGTGGAAACAGAACAGCTGCAGTCTGTGGTCTTTGTAGTCTTCCTCTTTGCCTATCTGCTCACAGTTGGGGGCAACCTCAGCATCCTGGCCGCCATCTTGGTGGAGCCCAAACTCCACACCCCCATGTACTTCTTCCTGGGGAACTTATCGGTGCTGGACGTTGGGTGCATCACCGTCACTGTTCCCTCAATGTTGGCCCGTCTCCTGTCCCACAAGCGTACCGTTCCCTATAGAGCCTGCCTCACACAGCTTTTCTTCTTTCACCTCCTGGCTGGTATGGACTGCTTCCTATTGACAGTGATGGCCTATGACCGATTCTTGGCCATCTGCCGGCCCCTCACCTACAGCACCCGAATGAGCAAGACAGTCCAGAGGATGTTGGTGGTTGTGTCCTGGGCTTTGGGTTTCACCAATGCATTAAATCACACTCTTACCCTAACCACCCTGAACTTCTGTGGTCCCAATGTGATCAATCACTTCTACTGTGACCTCCCACAGCTCTTCCAGCTCTCCTGCTCCAGCACCCAACTCAATGAGCTGCTGCTCTTCGTAGCAGCAGCCTTCATGGCTGTAACCCCCTTGGTCCTCATCACTGTGTCTTATGCACACGTGGCAGCTGCTGTCCTACAAATCCGTTCAGTGGAAGGTAGAAAGAAGGCCTTTTCCACATGTGGCTCCCACCTCACAGTGGTTTGCCTCTTCTATGGTACTGGTATCTTCAACTACATGCGTCTTGGTTCCGAGGAGTCTTCAGACAAGGATAAAGGGGTTGGGGTCTTTAATACTGTTATCAACCCCATGCTGAACCCTCTCATTTACAGTCTTAGAAATCCTGATGTTCAGGGCGCCCTGTGGCGGGTACTTGTGGGGAAGCAGTCACTGACTTAAGGTTTGACAATGTCCCTTCTCTCCTGCCTTTCCTGGGTTAAGGAAAACTTCCCATGAAGGCAGTAACCTAGAAAATGGCCCATAATCATATCTCTAACTGCCTGAAGATTTGTGTGATGTATGTGTCCCGCAAAGAAATGCTATGTAATTCATTCATTAATTCATACAAGAAATATTTATTAAATTGCTTCTAGGATCCATATGCTTTCCTAGGGAACTGGTGAACGAAATAAACAAGAGTCTCTGCACTTATGCAACTCACGTTTTCATGAAGACAGACAAAATACATAAAATAAATAAGCTTCATATATGGAATATCACACAGCGATAAGGGCTCTAAAGAAAAGTAAAGAAGATAGGCAGATATGAAGCTAGGTTCTGCTGAGCAAGTGCCCCAGCTCAATTGCCACCTTGTGTATGGCTGTGCTCACTTTCTGAGTAAGGCTGAGGCCTTGAAAGCCCAGTAGTTCTGGAGAGCAATGGCCTATAAGGAAGGGCTATTTGGATAATAGGTAACCAATTAACCCAAGTAACCAGTAATGTCGCTGTGAAGGTTTTTTTCCCTGGTGGGGACATAAGATTCCATCTAGGTCAGAGTACAGAAAGAGCTTTTAAGCCATGGGCCCAGTGCCAAGATTATCCTATTCTACACTTCACCTTTCACCTCCAAAAAAATCCATTCCTTCTCTTGACTATCACACAAGAACCCAATATAATGTTTAGTGGACAGGTAGGGTCTAGAGAGAGAAATAGCTCACTAAATTAAAACCACTTTAATACACACATGATATATCTCCAGGTCAAAAATCAATGTCCCATCTCCACCCCCTGCCATGTCTTTCTTATTGGATGAATCCCCTTGTTCACAGATATGATAAAGCCTTTGTAAGAATAAGCATTTATACGCCAACCAGGTCCTTCGAGTTTTCAGCAAGGAATGTACAATATAACCCTCTCCTCCAACATCTTATCTTCCCCTCCCAAACCCCCTAGCTCAGAAAATGCCCATAAATGAAGCTTCTGGGAGTGGTTCCTCTCTCTAGCTTTATTAGTATGTCAGTACAGCTCCAATCCAGAGAATTTCCTCATCTTGATGTTTATCCAGCCTTCAGCTCATCCATTTCCGATTTGCACCTTTTCTCCAGCCTTCCTTGGAAGGCTACTTACTCTGTCCTAGCAATTCTACCATCCCTCCAATGTATCCTTCCTAAATCTTCCCCATGGCTACACCTGGAGCCTGGCTTCCCTGTGATCTCTTCTTGGAGCCATGAAGCTGAGGATGGGCTGAGATGAGGATGGAAGAAAACACAAGAGTGTGGGAGGTAGGGCAGGAGTGGGAGTGGATTAATGAAGATATAATGTGAGGATGCAGGGAGGGATGGGATAAGATGGTGAGCAGAAGGGGTGAGAAGGAAGGACAGAAATTAGGGGAAGGACACAAGAGAATAGGAGATGAGAAAGGATGGGATGATTGGAATGACCAAGCAAGATGCCTCAGGAATGCTGATGAGCTCAGAGATAAGTATGGAAAAAGTGAAGAATGAATGGGACCGGAGAAGAGAGTAACATTCCTAGTATGGAAACACTTCCCATCGGCATGTGGCCATGTAATAACTAGCACCTTTGATGTTATTGTTGGGTTTCCCCTGCCCCTCGTTCTAACTGGGCGGGGGAGGGGGGAAGTTGAAGTTTTGCTGAAGGTATAATGATGCAGAATAGTCTCGGTACTCCTCTTCTGCCTCTTCTGACTAGTGGCCAATCCTAGGAGAACAGAGAGTAGGGCTGGCAGGGCTGGCAGGGGAGAAGGAGGGTGGAGGTGTGTGCTCAGGGTTCATTCCCCACAACCCCACTGGCCCACTCAAGTTATCAGCCTTCCTGCCTTTGGGGGCAGCGCCTGCCGGTACAGTCTAAGGAATACAGCTGAAGTATGTCTGTTTTCTGATACTCTTGGGTCTCCCAACACTTCAGGGTTAAAGAGAACAAGCAAAATTCTTGTGAGTAAAAATCAGGAATGTGGGTTGTAACCACTGCTCTGAGACCTTAGAAATTTCCTTTCTCTGGCTGGACTTGTTCCAACCTATACCTTAAAGTACTGGGACAAGATCATCTCCTCCACAGTTCTTCACATTAAATGACCCTTGATTACAATAGGCTGGGTGAATTTTTTCCTAGGGCTGAACCCAGAAAATATTTTGAGGACATTATCACTATTTCCACCACTCCATCTAACCTGTGAGCATTTGACACGACCAGTCTTATCTATTACCCATCAAAGGTCCCCAGACCTTGGTAAGACAGCAGAGACAGGACTCTGGTCTTCTCAGCTCTAACTGCAAAATCCAGCGTTCCTTGATGGCTGACACTCTATGACCCTTGAGTAGCAGCATATCTTGCAGGAATGTGGAAACAGGATGCCTACCAAAGGAATGACTCAACTATGAAGACTGGCAAAGACAGGACCAAACCAGGCTGTGCCAAGATGGACCCTAGAGCTGACCTTTCACTCACTTTCTCCTTCATTATTGTACTAAAAGTCATGCCCAGGGGTGGAGATTTAACAGGCTAATTATACATATGACGCATTAAGAAGCATGACCTTTAAATGCACAGGTGCCAATAAATCCCCACCTCTACATGCTTAAAAGACATCCTTTTCCCACCCGATAGAAAACTTTTTTTCTTCAACTCATGTAATTGCCCCTTCCTTTTCCTCATAAAAGCCCCTTGCTTTCATCCTACAAGCAGGGCTGTTTGGATTTCTACCAGAATCTGTACTCTCTGAATTGCGATTCTTTAATCCCAAATAACTGCTCATTTGCCTCTCACTGTGGCTCTTTATTTTCAGATTCATAGTCTTTCCCTGTAATGCTTTATGATTTTGTGTCTCGCTTTGAGTGAAAAAAAGACTTTTTCCATCTATAGCAGGCAAGCTAGGCTAGTTTACATTGTGCTGACAAACAGCCCCTAAAATCTCGGGGGTTCTCAACAGCAAAGGTTCATTTTTTATTTATACGACCTCAGTTATTTGACAGATCTAAAAAGAGTTGTTTTTTGATTGCTCATCTTTTTTCTTATCTTGAGGATGACTAACGACTTCCAAGTCTGAGTGGAAACCGCAAGTCTACATTTTATTTGATTTGGTAATTGCTTGTAGTGAACATTCATGGTCTTTCTGATTTCTGGTTCTGCCTTTCTATCAACTCCCAGTTTCCCTCTGGCATCCAGGTGGTTCTTGGGAATGGGTTCCACCCTGTGCCTCCAGAGTGGAGATACTAGCATTTATCACTGGCCTGGCCATAGTGATGATTCTCCGTGGGCATGTGGCCTAAGCTAGTTTAATAAGATGCTTTGTACTAGCATTTCACAGCTGTGTTTCCATGACAGAATTAAGCCCTGTGCTTAATTCTGACAATTTTGTCAATTTTCTCAAAATGGACAATTTTTTCAATTCTCCCAAGGCTCCGTAACTAGCAACATCCTAGATGCACAGGACAGAAGTTAACTTACTACATAGAATGCGTACCTTAGGTTACTAGAACTGAATACCTGAGGAACTCTGGTTGAGAAGGACTGCTCTACATGTGCTCCTGATAAAGAAAATTTGTGACTTTTAATGTTTGTGGGCCCTGCTCCTGGGCTCCCAGGGAAGCTATACCTTTACCAAGATCACAATGACTTCATTCAACTTCAAAGCATGGGCAATCTTTCTGCCCTGAGCACACATTGTACATCTGCTTCATTAGCAAATAACCTAAAAGAAACATTCCACACTAAAGATAAGAGGAAAAATCTCCCTAAGTTCTGTGTCTGTTCCTGCACCTCTGAAGCCTGTGAACTTGCACATACTAAAAGCATAAGATAAAGGTTTTAATTTTCTGAAACGTCTTTGGCCATGATGACTGTAACTCTCAATGTAACAAAAAACATATATAACCCTGGATTAAACATTCCTTTTCCAAAGCACACTCTTCTTTGTGAAGATTGTGTATCCCAGGCAGCAGGCTTCACTTGGGCTCCAATAAAACTCTTTTCCTTTTTGTTTTTTAAGAAATTCTAAAAGATTTGTTGATTTTGTGTCAAAACTCTTAGTCAAGCAAAGAAGTAAACATCCTTGCCCTTGGAAGTCTGAGAGGCATCAAAGATCTACCAAGTAACCTGAGGGGCCAAAACACAGGAAAGCAAGGAATCCCAGAGAGACGTTGCTGACAATTGCACTGCTTTCCCGACAAACCATTTGCTGATTCCAAGACAGGGGCTGAGAGGCCACAAGCAGAGCTTCCATGGGGCGTCTGGAGCCGGGGAGGTGGAAGGAAAGTGGGGGTAAGACCTGACAAAGGGCAAAGGATGGTGCACACTCCAGCTTTTCAATGGGGCTTCCAACATGGTACCTTCTAGAAGTAATACATAATAGGAAATAGGCCAATGAGGAACACAAAGACAAGAGAAATGTAGCTTAAATTCAATCTCCTTACAGCTTGCAGCCCACTGATAGAAACCGGAAACATGCAGAGTGTGACCTTCCCAGGGAACTCATGGCTGCCTTACTTCCTTAACATTTTTGTTTTATTAAAGACTAAAAGTAGGGGCGCCTCGGTAGCTCAGTCAGTTGAGTGCCCAACTTTGGCTCAGGTCATGATCTCATGGTCCGTGGAGCTCAGAGCCTGGAGCCTGCTTCATATTCTGTGTCTCCCTCTCTCTCTGCCCCTCCCTCTTTCTCTTTTTCTCTCTCTCAAAATTAATAAAAATTAAAAAATAATAAAGTAAAGGCTAAAAGTAACCTTATCATAACAGCAGCTAGCCCCTCAAGGCCCTAAAAGCCTTGCTTTAAAATTCCTTAGAAACTTACTTTAATCTCTATCCCCCTGCCTCCACAAGATTAAAAATATATTATCAGTCCCTCCTCACAATCTCGGTGCAGCTCTTTCTTCCCATTGGTCCTGTCCCCTGCTATAATTAAATCACCTTTTTGCACCAAAAACGTCTCAAGAATTCTTTCTTAGCATTTACTCACAAAGCCCACTTCATAATTTCATCAGTACTGAACCTTCTGTATACCCTGTTTTTTCCCTACACATACATACCTATGATAACGTGTAATTCATAAATTAAGTACAGTAAGAGATTAACAACAATAATAAATAAGACAATTATAATAAATAATAATAAAATAGGGCAATTATAATGATAAACCATGACAAAAATTATGTGAATGTGGTCTTTCGCTCAAAGTATCTTATTGAACTGTACTCTGCCCCCCCCCCCCAATGATGTGAGATGATAAAACGCCTACACGATGAGATGAAGTGAGGTGAACGACATAGACATTGTGACCTAGTATTAGGAGACTATTGACCTTTTGAGGTCAGGGGGAGTATCATCTACTTCGACGGTGGGTACCAGGAACCACAAAAAGCGAAACCACACTTAAGGGGAACGTCTGTATAATCAGAGTTTACGTCCCAGGCCTTTTAACTAGACTGTGGGGAAAATGCCTACAGGTCCTGTGGTACTAATAGCTTCTCACAATCGGCCACAGCTCAAAAGGCCAAAGTAAGCACTATTAACGCTCAGGATTTTAAATAAAAGATATTTTTATTGGGGTGAAGAGGCAAAGAAGAAAACAGAAGCACCAGCGGTCCCTTCCCCTCCTGCTAAATGTGTCCAAGGCAGATACTCCTATGGTCTGGATGTCATCCCTTCCGGATGATCAAGAAAAAAGTGATTTGTTGTGGACCAGAACTTTGGCTTCTGAGGGACGCCATCCTACCAGGCAGGGAGGGAGTGATGCACCCACTGCAGCAGCCTGCTTGTGGCCAGTGCCTGCCTTCCAGTGCCTTCCCCTGGATTGTCAGATGGTCAAAAGGCAGAGAGGCTTTTTTTCTCGTGGGCACAGCTTGGCTGACAGTGACAGGTCAGAAGCTGAACTCACCAGGAACCTTGTCCGCTTTTGTAGAACAATGTTGCTAAAGAAGCACAATGTTGCTTTTGCTTTTGCAGGTTGTACTTAAAAGTTCAGGCGCTTCCTCTCCTTCCCAGATCCCACAAGGCCCATAAATACAAACAAAATAGAAACAAGATCTTGTGACCCCTCTTTGTGAAAGTCTAGGTCATTATGACCTTTGTGGAAGGTGATTCAGGAAATATATCAAAGACTCTGAACAATAAAGCATTTGGCCCTGGCAATTCCATTTCACCAATTTCCCCTAAGGAAACAATCAGAGAAGGGAACAAAGAGGTACAGACGAGACACTTACTGCCATGTTGCAAACAAGAGGAGAAATGAAAGCAACTAAATATTGAACAACAGTGTTAAATGAATTCTGCTGTCTTCATTAAATCACCCACTGAAAGGCTGCGTAGGCAGTAAGTGGTAATGCAGCTGAATATTTACTGACATAGAAATGTATTATTAAGTGAAAAAGCAAGTTTCAAGACAATTTGAATTTATTCGGAAAAAAATATGATTATATATAATTACCAGAGGTCAAAGTTTAGAATTTATACCAAATTGAATTTATACCAAATAGCTGTTTGGGGGCAGTAGAAATACAGGTAATTATTTGGGGTTTATTTTGATTTTAATATTTCTGCCAGAAGTGTACATTGTTGGTTTAATAAAAACAATAAAAGTTAGAACTAACAAACATCCCATGGTACCTCATTGTCTGCAGACTCATTTCAAGCTCCTCTACAAGGCATTTGAGGCCATCTGAAGTCCCTCCCACTGGCGGCTGCTTGTTCACCCGGGACACTCGGCTAGGGCGTTCCCCTCACCTGTCGGGCTGTTTCCTGCCTCTCTGTCTTTGTCCACCTGTTCTTGCTTAATAACAACTGCACTGGCTATGGGCCAGGCATTCCTCTAAGGGCTTTTGCACATTATCTCATTTTCCTCACGGCTACCCTCTGAGTGACATGATGCTGTCGTACTCAACAAAAAGATGAGAACACAAGGCTTAGCCAGGTGAGGTGACTTCCATGACCACACAGGTATAGGTAAGGCTGGGATGAGAGTGCTGGCTGGCTGCGCAGATAGCAAGACTCCCATCCACACCATTCCCCTCCTCTGTCACAGTGATCTTACTTTGTCCCGCTTTCCTTGGGTAGCTCTTAACATGGCATTACTTAAGTCTCAGGCCAGCTGTCAACCCCCTAAGGAAGCCTTCCCTGAATCCTCCCTCACTAACAAGCCAAGCTAGGCTTTCCTCCTCCGTGCCCCTCAACCCTCCTATGCAGAGCATGACCTCTGCCATCAGCCATCGCATTAAAATATTCTTCTTCCCGTCTATTGTGAACTCCTGGTTCATGTTTGTAACCCAGTTTGAGCCCCCTAAGAGGCACCCGATCATTATCAGTTAAATGAATTGAACCTCAAATCAATTCATTTCCCCATCTGTCAAAATCTGATCTGGCTCCACTGATTCATCTGCAAAGGATTTCTCCTTCTTTGGAACTGCCACAGTTCAGTGACTTACCAGTTGCTACTCAGTTTCCATTCATTGCATTTTACATGGCTGGAGCCTAAGTAGAGATTGAGTCTTACAGTTCCCTCCTGCCTTCTACTGCCTCCACCGCCATTCCTGTTCATGCATGTGTTGATAAGCTGGGGAGCTTTATTCTGAGTGAAGGATAGAGTGGTAGCAAGCAGGAGAGATGGGACAGGCAATGGAGTGAGGAGCCACAATAACAAAGGACAGGATGGACTGCCCAAGGTTAAGGTCTTCCCACAGGGAAAAGGAAAGCAGGAGAAACACAGTCAACTATTGCTTTGAAGCCCAAGAGATGAAAACCAACCCAGAGCGGAGGAGAAGCACTTGTCTGCAAGCTTTGCCTGAACGGTAGGGTCTGTGTCCAGAGAGAATATGGGTTAGCGCTAAAGCAGTAAGAGCTGTGGCCAGCAGAGCTGGGAATGGACAACCTACCCAGTGCATCTGCCACAGAGTGGTACAAGTCTTCTTCTCCAAGTGGCTTATAGGCATCAGGCCCCTTAGAGAGGGCCACAGCTCAGAACCATGAGTGGATGTGTGCTAGAGAAAACCAGAGACCCACCCCTCCCCAGGCCATAATTGGGCATGTTTTGAAAGGCTGGGAGGGTGGCACTGTGATCCTATGGTCAGGATCCTTGAAAATTCAAGTATTCATGTTAGCATAACCTTATTTATTGCCAAGGCTGGTGAGGTCTGGGGAACTCTGGGTTACATGTAGGTGTCTTTTCTTCATCACAGATATATGAGCTTATTCTGAGCTGGAGCTATGTCCCACTCACTTATGTGTCTCCCATAGGATAATGCTTTGCACATGGTAGAGGAAATTCCCAGTCTCCACTTCAATGCCCCATATTACCTCATGTCAACCTCTGGAAGGCTTTCCCTAGGAGCAGTCTTCCCAGAGCCCCATGCATGTCCTTGTTCCTCAGGCTGTAGATGAAAGGGTTCATCATGGGGGTCACCACAGCATACATCACTGTGGCTACTGAGTCCTTCATGGAGTAAGTTTGGAGGGGCTGCAGATATACCATACCAAGTGTCCCATAGAAGAGGGAGACCACAGCCAAATGTGAGGCACAGGTGGAGAAGGCTTTGTACTTCCCAGTCACTGAGAGTATTTGGAGAATAGTTCTGACAATCCGGACATAGGACATGATCATAAATCCTAAGGGGGTAAGGAAGATAAAGCAGCCTGTGGCAATCAGCACCATGTGATTGACTTGGGTGTTAGAACACGCGAGCCTCAGCAGGACATACATCTCACAGAAGATGTAGTGGATCTTCCGGGAACCACAGAAGGTCACCCTGGTCATGAGGAGGGTGTGGGTGAGGCCATAGAGGACGGAAAGTGCCCAACACAAGGTGAGGAGCAAAATGCAGAGTCCAGGGCTCATGGCCGTGGTGTAATGGAGGGGGCGGCAGATGGCCACATAGCGGTCATATGCCATTGCGGCCAGGATGAGGTTGTCCAGGGCCACCAAGGAGACGAGGAAGTAGAGCTGCGTCAGACACCCCGCATAGGAGATGGCTTTGTTCTGAGACTGAAGGCTCACCAGCATCTTGGGGATTGTGTTGGTGACGAAGAAGAGGTCGGTGAAGGAGAGGTTGGCCAGGAAGAAGTACATGGGAGTGTGCAAGCGGGGATCAAAGCTGATGGCCAGGATGATGAGCACATTTCCCACCACTGTGACCAGGTACATGGACAGGAACATCCAGAATAGGATCCGCTGCTGCTCAGGACTCTCCGAGATCCCCAGGAGCAGAAACTCGGAGACTCCACTCTGGTTGCTTCCATGCATTTTCCCAACTGTCCGCAACATAGGCACCAATGAATATGAACATTCATATAAGCAAAATTAACTATTTTATTAGAATTAAAATGTCTCAGATTAAATTTTATAATTTTAAAAATTTATTATCAAAGTATAATTGATATGCAATTTATATTAGTTTCAGGTGTACAACGGGATTTGAAAATTCTATACATTATACAACACTCACCTCAGTAAGTGTAGTCATCTGTCACCGTATGATATTATTACAATTTTACCGACTATATTACCAATCCTATACTTTTCATTTCTGCGGCTTATTTTTTAACTGGAAATTGGTACCTCTTAATCTCCTTCACCTATTTCACCCATCCACACACCCACCTCCCTTCTGGCAGCCACCAGTCTGTTCTCTGCATTTAAGAGTCTGTTTGGTGAGTTTTTTTGTTTGTTACTTTTGCTTTTTATACTCTACGTATAAGTGAAATCTCAGGCAAGGGAAACAAAAGCAAAAATAACCTACTGGAACTACACCAAAATAAAAAGATTTGCACAGCAAATGAAACCATCAACAAAACAAAAAGTCAGCCTAGTGAATGGGAGAAGATATTTGTAAGTGATACATGTAATAAAGGGTTAATATTCAAAATATATAAAGAATTTACACAACTCAACACCAAAACCCCCAAACAATCCCATTTAAAAAAATTTTTTTTTAATGTTTATTTATTTTTGAGACAGAGAGAGACAGAGCATGAACGGGGGAGGGGCAGAGAGAGAGGGAGACACAGAATCGGAAGCAGGCTCCAGGCTCTGAGCCATCAGCCCAGAGCCCGATGGGGGCTCAAACTCACGGACCGCGAGATCGTGACCTGAGCTGAAGTCGGATGCTTAACCGACTGAGCCACCCAGGCGCCCCCAAACAATCCCATTTTTAAAAATGGGCAGAGGACCTGAATAGATGTTTTTCCAGAGAAGACATCTAGATGGCCAACAGACACGTGAAAATATGCTCGACATCACTCATCATCAGGGAAATGCAAATCAAAATCACAATATCACCTCACACCATTCAGAATGGCTAATATCAAAAAGACAAGAAACAAGAAGTGTTGGCAAGAATGTAGAGAAAGGAACCCTAGGGCACTGTTGGTGGGGATGCAAACTGATGCAGTCACTGTAAAAAACAATATGGAGGCGCCTGCGTGGTTCAGTAGGTTACGCATCCGACTTCGGCTCAGGTCATGATCTCGCAGTTTGTGGGTTCAAGCCCCATGTCAGGCTCTGTGCTGACAGCTCGGAGCCTGGAGCCTGCTTCCAATACTGTGTCTCCTTCTCTCTCTGCCCCTCCCCCTCTTGTACTCTGTCTTACTCTATCAAAAATAAATAAACGTAAAAAAAAATTTTTTTTTAAACCCAGTATGGAGGCTCCTCCAAAAATTAAAAATATAATATTTTAAGTTAACAACAAAGTAATAACAGGCACAAATACATAATGGGGAAAATCTTTACGCAATTCAGTCATTCCAGCAACTTCCATTCTGGCATACCTAATATTACAGGAATAATGTCTATGTCTTATTTAAAATTCTATCATCTTACAATACTCTAGAAATGTTTAAAGATCTGGGGTGCCTGGGTGGCTCAGTCAGTTAAGCATCTGACTCTTAGTTTTGGCTCAGGTCATGCACCCCTAGGGTAGTACTTTAAATTGCGTTATTCAATAAATGGTATTGGGATAGCTGTCTATTTAAGGGAAAACATTAGACCAACATTTCATATTGTACCAAAAACAGTTTAAAAGTATTTAAGATTAGGGGCACCTTGCTGGCTCGGTTGGTTAAGTGACCGACTCTTGACTTTGGCTCAGGTCATGATCTCATGGTTCCTGGGATGGAGCCACACCACACGTAGGGCTCTGTGCTGACAGTGTGGAGGCTGCTTGGGATTCTTTCTCTCTCTCTCTCTCTCTGCACCCCCTCATCACTCATGCTCTCTCAAAATAAATAAGCTTTAAAAAAAGTATTTAAGGTTAAAACAGTTTATTGTCTTTTTCTTTTGAAAATCTACTGTAAGTGGAATAAAAGCTTTCAAAAAAATGAGAGAATATAACCAGACTGGATTTAATTTACCAAGTGGAGATAAATAACCACTTCCCATATTTTGATGTCTTTTTTGTTGAGACAAAGAAGGACAAAAAAGCAGTCAGTCTTATGAAGTCCTGAGCAAAGAGCCTTGTAGATAGCGATGTGTGTGCAAAGTCCCTGAGGAAGGGTTTGCTGTGTCTACAGAATAAGTAAGGGCCAGTGTGGCAGGGTGAGGAGGGTATCGGTGAGATATGAAGTCATGCAGGCCAGCAGGGTCCAGAGCAGGCTGTCTTGTTAAGGTTTTAAAATTTTATTGTAAGTGCAGTTAGGAGCCGTAAAGGATTTTAAGCAAAAGAGAGTATATATATTCAGCAATTATCTTTCTATTTGTAATTTATGATAGTATTGTAATAATCAGATATGGATGTGGCATTTTTGATCAGATGTTTTTTCACTGTTTATCACTGATAATAATTTTCCTGATATTAAACCATATTGTTTTTTCTTATTTATAAGTAGGATTGGTCCATAGCTTTCTTTTTGTATGTGCCAGTCTTTTTACTCTTTATTATGACATCTGTGTTAACTTCCATTTTAAACTTGTATTCACTTTATTGTTAACTTCTAATTTGAAATGTACCCATCCCCTTAAATATACATTTTTAAAGATATTCATGGATTTTTTCCAAATAAAATTAGCTTTTTACTGTATTGCAATCTATTAATTATAAACAAAAACATTCATTATGGAAATTCAAGCAACACAGAAAAATGTAAAAAAAAAAAAAGAAAAAGTAAAAATCACCCCAGATTCCATTGGCATTTTGGTGAAATTCTTTCAGTTTTGTTTTTTCATTAAATCACTTTATTCACTCAACAATGCACTGGAGAACATTGTCTAAATCAATACTTTCATCATTTTTAATGGTTGTATACTATTTCATTTTATGATAATACCACACATACTTCTATCAATATTCTGATGATGGATATGTAGATTTTTTCCCCCATTTTCTCTGTTACAGAAATATGGTGAATATTTTTGTACATACATGTTTGGATATATTTTTATAGTCAAAGGGATGCACACTTTCCATTTTCATACATATTGCCAGAGTGTCCTCCAAAAAGATAGTTTCAGCTCCCACTCCCCAAAGTAATGTCATGGAAACTGTCAGGCTCCTTCATCGTTGCCAATCTCACTTGTGAAACACGTTTTAATTTTTCCAGCTTTCATTACAAGTAAATCAAGATGAAGAGAAAGAAGTTTTTTAATTAACTCAATACCTCAAGGAAATAGCAAAATGGACTTTTTAAGGCTAAGTCACAAGTATTGAGAAAGGCATCTCTTAAAGAAGCAAGCACAATAGTCTTAAATTAGACTGGCAGCTATTGAAGATACTTGAGATCCAGGAACTTTATGCTTTTATGCTAGAAATCACTGTGGTCATGCTGAACATGGAAGCAAATACCAGACTGCTTATACCTGGTCTTCCAGTGTTCTGTAAATTGAATTTTGTATTTCCTGAAGGTCAGAGAAATCTGCTATAAAGTACATTTTCACACACACACACACACACACACACACGCACACACACGGAGTTACTCTTGAAAAAGATTTTCTCCACATTGCTGGGTATTTTCCACACACACCAAAAAGGGAAAAATGTACACTCAGCAGTGTCATTTTGTGATTCTGGAAACAGACAAACAAAAGAACATGCTTTTGATTAAGTACTTTTTAGTTCTAGAAATTTATCTTAAGACTATAGCCAGAAAAAAAATGTTTAAAAAAGTGTATGTATGCGTATCAGAGCCTTGTTAATATTAGGAAAAATGTAGAAACAACATAAACATTCAACAGTAGATATTTTGCTTAAAAAATTACAGAATAGGGGCGCCTGGGTGGCTCAATCAGGTTAAGTGTCCGACTTCAGCTCAGGTCGCTATCTTGTGATCCCTGTGTTTGAGCCCCGCATCAGTCTCTGTGCTAACAGCTCAGAGCCTGGAACCTGCTTCAGATTCTGTGTCTTCCTCTCTCTCTGCCCCTCCCCCACTCATGCTCTGTCTCTCTCACTCTCAAAAATGAACAAATGTTAAAAAACAATACAGAATAGGCAAATCCGTAGAGACAGAAAGTAGACTAGCGGTTGCCAGGGGTGGTGGGAAGGGTGAAATGGAAGTGACTGTTAATGGGTACTGGGCTTCTTTGGGGAGTCACGAAAATGTTCTAAAATTAGATTGTGGTGATAGTTGCACAATTCTGTGACTGTATTAAAACCATTGAGCTGTATACTTTAAATGGGTTAATTTTAATAGTATTGACTTACATCTCAATAAAGCTGTTCTAAAAAATTATGTAATCCATTAAATATATCCATGATTATGGACATCAAAAGTGATAACAAAAACTTTCTCATTTATATATGCAAAGATTTTTGCAATAACAGCTAAATTAAAATTTCAGCTTCCTCTTACACAATAAAATAGAAAACGTGCAGGTTAATCTGTCTCGAGCTAGTGATGTGTACCCCGTGTTGTGACGATGAGAAGGAGGAACAGGGAAATACACCCTCCACAACCAGCTGGGTGCCTGGATTCAGGGCTCTCTCAGGCTCCTGACTGATAGGAGTGAGGTCAGAGGCAGGTAACAGGGCTGGACACTCAAGGGACATTGGCCCATCTGCTTTCTAGTCCTCAAGGCAAGTGTCCCCCACACCTTCGTGTGCATCAGAATCACCTGTGATGCAGATTTTTAAAAGAGGTTCAGGTCCTTGAGATGAGTCGGTGTCTCTGTGCTGAGAACCAAGTCCTTTTTAGCCATCACCTGGTGGTTCTGATTGTACAGAAATGCTGGTCTGAATCTGTAAGACTCAGCAGGTTGAACACTTGTGTGGTCAGGTGGCCTTAGAGGCACAAACCCCTCTGCAGGTCTGCTCAGCAGGAGGGCAGAAGCTGTAGGCACAGTTCGGAAAAGGGCTCCAAACACGGTGCTGGAAAACTGGCCTTTCTCACCTCTTCTGTTGCTCCCTAGCTGCAGCAGCTTAAGGAGGCCATGCAACCTCCCCGAGCCTCTCCGTCCCACCCGTGAAGCCTTCCTTGCAGGCTTGGGAACCACGTGCGACAGAGCATGTGACAGCACTTTGTAGAGCACTGAAAAGATTGGAGGGATTGCTAATTACCTTTAAATACAATAAGTTAGATTATATGAAGAATTTTCAAAGTATGTGAGTATGTTTGTGTCACTGAGAAAGTGGAGAGGAGACATGATAATGAAAGGAAGAGAGAGAAAGAGAGAGAGAGGCTATGATGTCCAAACCTTACCCACAGCTCTGTGCTGGTCTTAGAGCTCACTGGTTCTGTTGCCTCCACTTTTCTCCTCCATTCAATGAAAATTCACAGTCAGAACACGAAGCATCTTAAGACTGTGGGATTCAGGGCTGGAGGGTACAGGTGAAAAGCAGAGGAGCTGGTACCTGGATCTTTGGTCCCCTAATAGAGGAGACCAACTGTAAGTCTGTGGGCACCCCAGCAAGGCTGGGGGACCCAAGAGCTGGTGCCTGAGTCTCAAGTTCAGGAAGGAAGTGACTGAGTCAGGACTATGTCAGGCCTATTTGTTAGTTTTGGGGCGGCCTCAGGGAAGCAATCCCAAGGCAGCTCCTTCTGACAAACATGGGTAATCACTCCAATGAACAAGGCTATTGGGAAATGGGTCTTATTTACAAGAAGTAAACCAGATTCTCCTTCTCTCTTCTTTCACTTTGTTGCCTCCCCCACCAGCCCACTCCCCCTCTTTCCTATTTTTGGTGGATAGGATGATTTTAGAACTCCCAAACCATAGATCCTTTCAGCCCATTCTCTCTCTCTCTCTGTTTAATTTTTTAACGTTTACTGATTTTTGAGAGAGAGAGAGCACAAGAGAGAGGGGCAGAGAGAGACAGAGACAACAGAATCTGAAGCAGGCTCCAGGCTCCGAACTATCGGCATAGAGCTGGATGGGGCACTTGAGCTCACGAACCATATCATGACCTGAGCCAAAGTCAGATGCTTCACTGACTGAGCCACCCAGGTGCCCCAGCCCGTTCTCTCTCTTACCAAACTCCTAGCACCACTGATTCAGTGATGAAAGGATTCTAGATTCAAACAAGCCCAACTACCCCCCTCCACACCATCTAAATAGAGGAACTGGATTTTTAGCATCCCTGTCTAAAGAACATTTTGTCTTGTCTTCGTATCTCCCTTTGATGGGGAGCTCACTACCTTAAAACCAATTTCAAGGAAAATGCTTCCAGCTTCATGGTTGGAAGTCTCATAGACTTCCATGCTCAGTCCCCATCTAGGACAGAGTAATGCCACAGACACACTGCTAGGGGAGAATGATTTCAGGTTGCTCCTGGCTCCACTACTAGTTGGGCTGTGATTCATTTATTGACTTGTTCTAGGCCTCAGTTTCCCCCCCTTGAAATCTAACAATAACAAGCCCTCCACTGGTCAAATGATGAGGTGGTCAGAGCTGCGTTGGTGCCACCACCCAGCGACCCCATGGGGGCAGTGTGGAGAGTTGGGCTCTTGCTGCTGCTGAAGTCCTTGCACTCAGTCTTCACAAGCCAAATCCCCTTTTAGGAGCAGCCCAGACAACCAACACCCCTCATCAAAAAACAACCTCAGTTATGGGGGTCTCCCCTCCCTCCTTCTTATTGTATTCATGTATATTTACTGATGGCAGGCATTGGGCTAGGTGCTGGGGAAACCAAGAATGAGATGGACATGATTGCCTCCCTTCATGGAGCTTACAGACCGGTACAGAAGAGATCTTCTAAAAGCAAACAGACAAGGAAAAAACTAATCACGACAATGAGTGTCCCCAGGAAACCATAATCTGAGACAGAGAATAACTGGAGGAGGAGTGGCCACTTTCGTAGATTGGTTGGTCAGGGAAAGTGTGTCTGAGAGACATTCAAGCTGCCACCGGAGGGCCAAGAGGGTGCCAGCTCCTCTGAGAGTCGGGGAAGGAGCCTTCCAGAGAGAGGGAACAGGATCTTCAAAACCACAGACGTGTGTTTGAGGGCTGAAAGAATGTCAGTGCTACTGGTTTGTCAGCAAGGCTGTGAGTGGAACAGGTTGAGATGGAGAGGTGTGTAAGGGCAGATCAAGCCAGAAAGTCGTCCTGGTTTTCATGCCATAACTTCAACGAGAAGCCACTGAAGCATTTTGAGCTGGGGGAGCGGGATGGTTTGGTTTAGGTTGAATGGACCACTCTGGTTGCTGCAAGGAGACTGGGCTGGAGGCAGACAGGAACAGAAGCAGAGAGAGCAGCGGCCCAGCAAGTAGGGAAGGTGGCCTGAGCTAGGATGGGAGCAGGAGAGATAGGAAAAGAGATGATCTAGCTATGTTTGGAGATGAAATCATGAAGCCTCAAGAGGGGACTGGATCTTAGAGGTATAAGAAAGGTTAAAATCAAGGATGATCCTTTATTTCTGACTTGGGGGACCTGGGGAGGGAGCATAATGAATTAATATAGAGAAGAGTTTGAGTTTCTGAGAGGTGAGCAGGGTAGATGGCAAGAAGGTATTTAGGTATAAAACCTCTTAGGTGGTGGCACACATTTGGAAGACATTAGCATATAAAAGATACCTAGAAGGGCACCTAGGTGGCTCAGTCCGTTGAAGGTCTGACCCTTGATTTCAGCCCAGGTCATGATCCCAGGGTCATGGGATCAAGCCCCACATCAGGCTCTGTGCTGAGTGTGGAGCCTGCTTCAGATTCTCTCTCTCCCTCTGCCCCTCTCCCCAGTTCTTATGCACGCTCTCTCTCTCTCTCTCTCTCTCAAATGAAAAGAAAAGATGATTAGAGCCATGGAGACATATAATTTGACCCTATAATTCCACGGCTAGGGATACATGTCCTGATAAATCATTCAAAATGGAATCAGCTTATAAACAAAGATATCCATCACAATACTGTTTATAACTTTAAAAATAAAAGAGCTTAAATGCCCATCAACTAGGAAATGCTTAAGCATATGATGGTACCTATGACAGGTGAAATATTAGGCAACACATTTATGAGCATGGGAAATTTCTTATGTGATAAGACAACAAGAAGGAACACTTTCTATATGTACACAAAAATATTAAAAGTAAATATACCAATATGTGGCATGCAGTTGTCTCTGGGTGATGGGATTAGAGGTGATATTTACTTATGCTTGTTTCCCAATGGACCAAGATCTAGGGTATCTCTGGGTGAGAATCATTCATTCTTCTCAAGGTCTGCAGGCCCCAGCCCAAGATTTGGGGCCTAGAAGACATTGCTAGTGTTTGCCTGTTGGGAAGTTATTTGGTTAAGGTTCCATTCAGCAAGATTTGGCTTCCTCCATACTCCTCAGCTCAGATGCTAATCACTGAGAAACTACTACGGTCCATGGATGCTTGCCCAATACATTTGGGATTGGGAGTTTCTTGAACAGTATCCGGAGGAGTCTCTGAAGTCCCTCAGAGCAGCATGACATTGGATAAAACTGACATACAGTCCTCCAGAAACATGATTGCTGGTCACCAGGACTTTAAGTCTCTCAAAGCTACACAGAGACACAAAGAAGCAACCTTAACTAATTCTTTGAACATGAGTTGACAAATACATCTGGACAGTATGCCATATGCTTTCATGAGCACTTAAAGGAAAATATCAAGGCCCTTGTCCTCAGTCAAGCATTCAGGCCCTCACTTTTTATCTGCAGACATTTGCTGATACCTAATGGGTGTCGATCCCTGCCCTGGGTGATGAGGTCACAGAGCTACATCACATATGGGAGAAGTTGGTTTCCAGGTCTCCTGGGACCAGGACATAAACTTGTGCAAAGGCAAGATATCTCAGCCTGGATTCTCTTGGAACCCAGAGACAGGGCTGGCTCCATGGAACCCCCCAGGGAACTGAGGAATTAGGCTGCGAAGTTGCATCAGGGGAATCGCACCAGAACCCGTCATCAGACTGCCTCAAGGCTCCATCTGCTTCCTCACTAATGAGGCTCCAGAGAATTTCTGCTTCTTTTGGCTTTCAGGTTCTGACTAAGATGCTGAATCGATCACTAGGGAAAGTCTCTGCAACCCAGTGAAGCCACATAGTAAGTAAAAGGTTAGATTATTTTTAATGTCTCTGAGAACCTGGTCCTGGAGGCCCTCAGAACAACAAGTTATTATCACTCTCTGAAGCAAAGTGGGGCACAATCTTTGACCTTTCCCCATCCCAAACAGGGATCTCCAAGAGAGGGAAAATAGTGGTGGGGAAAGTGGTGGTTGCTGCTGTCTCAATTTTTGTTTTCTTTGGGTGTAGAATTGAGTAAATTATAGACCCCGATTCAAGGCACATTATCACCTCCATTCCTTGCAAAGCATGTCTCTGGCTTCATTGTCTTTTATAAGCTCCAATCTCCACTCACTTCTTTTTCCCCTACATAGGCAGCCACTTCGATATACACATGTATCCCCGAAGAATACATCTGTTTGTATGTCGTGTGTTTTATATACACAAAGAATATTATGTTGTAGATCCCATCATGTTTCTTACTTTTTGCACTAACACTATTTTTTATGATCCATTCTCCTTGCTCTATGGACACCAACTCCCTGCTTCTCTTACCTCTTTCCAATCCATTCTCTATATACACCAGAGTAATTTTCTTAAAGCTTAAGCTGGTCCCTATCACTTTCCTGCTTAACTCATCTCAAGAACTTCCTATTACTATTAGAAAAAATGTAAAACAGCCTATAAGTCCTGCCTGGCCTCACTCCTACACGTATCTACAAGCCCAACCACTATCCTTCTCTTTCTATTGTTCCCAAAACTTCAGCAGTACTGACTTTCTCTCAGTTCTTTGAATTTACAGAGCTATTTCATCTCAGAGCTTTTGTCTTTGTTTTCCCTCTGCCTGGAACTCTTTCCTCAACTCCTTGAATGGCTTTCTCTTTCTCAGCCTTTGAGCTTCAGCTCAACTGCATAAATTGATACAACCATTTTGGAGAGTCTTTGGCAAAACATTATTATTACCTTGGGTCAGGTTCCCTGGCTTATGGGAATTGTGAGAGTGGTCTATCGAAGGAGTGCCCTCAGAAGAAGATGGGGGTAAGTAGGGACTCAGTACATTAGTTTCAGCCTGGTCTTCAGAGGAACTCAAGAACATAAATTGCATCCAATGAATCAAATCCATCCAGAGGTAAGGAGCTAGCTTTGTCTACCCAGTGTCAGCCAGTCCTCGGCCACTGGCTCCCCCTCTACTTCCCAGGGCAGTAAAAGGGGGGGGGGGTGCTTAACTTCTACCACCAGAGAAAGGGCAGTCATAAGTCATTAGCAGCCAACATTCACAGCAGCTGGTAGGCAGGGATGAACCAACCAGTGAAAAGCACCAACAGCATGCACTAGTAGGGTTTAAGGTGCACCTCGCCCTCCTTCCAGCAATTCATACTTATCAATATACTCTAGAGAACTTTCATTCACGTACCCAAAGAGAAATGTACAAGAAAGTTCATTTCAGCATTGTTTACAATGGTGAAAGCTAGAAATAACTGA
This sequence comes from Lynx canadensis, assembly GCF_007474595.2. Lineage (NCBI taxonomy): Eukaryota > Metazoa > Chordata > Mammalia > Carnivora > Felidae > Lynx > Lynx canadensis. Next base: position 13,337,859 of record NC_044316.2, read on the forward strand.
AATATCCTTCAACAGGAGGATAGGTAGACAAATAGTAGCATAAACCTATTACAGCAGGAAAAATAATGAACTTGAGTATGTGGATCAACATGGACAAATCTCAAGGACATAATCTGAGTGAAAATAGCAAGTTCCAGAATACATACTGGATGATACCATTGAAATAAAATTTTGAAATATGAAAAACAATGCTAACTCCTTTTGTGGGTGCACAACTTTCAAGTAAAATTGTAAAAACATGCATAAGAATGATAAATACAAAGTTAAAGATAGTGATTACCTCTGGAGAAGGAAAAACTAACATGGGATTAGGAGTTCAAAAGTTCTCTCAACTGTAATTCTAATGTTTTATTTAAATACACACACACACACACACACACACACAAGGGCACCTGGGTGGCTCAGTCAGTTCAGCCTCCAACTTTTTTTTTTTTAATATAGTTTATTGTCAAATTGGCTAACATACAGTGTGCCAAGTGTGCTCTTGGTTTTTGGGGGTAGATTCCCATGGTTCATTGCAACAACCTCTTTGACCTCAGTCACAGCAATTTCTTGCTTAACACATCTTCAAAGGCAAGGGAATTAAAAGCAAAAATGAACTATTGGGACTTCATCATGATAAAAAGCTTATGCACTGCAAAGAAACAATCAACAAAACTAAAAGGCAACCAATGGAATGGGAAAAGATATTTGCAAATGATATATCAGATAAAGGGCTAGAAGCATCCAACCAACTCTTGATTTCAGTTCTGGTCATGATCTCACGGTTTGTGAGTTTGGGCTCCGCATTGGGCTCTGCACTGACAGTGCAGATTGGGATTCTCTCCTCCACCCTCTGACAATAAATAAATGAACCTTAAAACTAACTAAATAAATACACACACACACACACACACACACAAATACACACAAAATGACATTTTAAGATTACTAAACTGAATAGTAGACACACGATTATTTTTATTCTATCTACCAGCCCATGTATTTGTAATCTCACTTTAAAAAATTATAGAGAACATCTATTCATGTGGCTCTATGTATACCTAGAGTGATACTTCTTTTACCTAGTAGTCCACTGTATGCATCCACCAGATTTTATTTATCCATTTGCCAAAGTGGTGAACACCTAACTCCACACTGCTATAAATAACACTGTGATGAATAGCCTTGTGTATGTTTCTCTATAGACTCTAAGACATATTCTCTTAAGCATACACCCAGGAATGAGGCTACTAGGTAATAGGAGATAGACAGATGATAATGATAGATCGATAGATAGATTCATGGATGGATGGATATGTGTATATATACACTATATATACATATAATGTATATCCTAGTAGAGATAATCAGGAAAGAAATCTATAGGTACTTAGCAGAATTTTATATATATCTCATATATATACATTTAATTTTAATTTTGCTCTATATAGTTAATTTTAGTTTTGAAAAAGTATGTTTATATCAAAATATATAAAAATATACCTATAAATGTATATAATTTTAATTTTGCTAGACATATTTAATTTTAATTTTGTCAAGGACTGATAGATTGCTCTTTTGATTGTCTCTACTAGTTTACCTTCCCATCATAATACATGCTGTTTCTACTTTTCTCATAGTCTCACCAACTGAGTATCATCAGACTCTAGTTTGACAGTCCAATTGGTGTAAAGATCATCCCACTACTTTCTGATTTACCAGTGAGGTTTAACATTTCTTCATATTTTGTTAACAATTTGGGTTTCTCTTTATGAAATTTCCTTCTTATATACTTTACCCATCTTTGTTCTAGATTTTATTTCTATCTTCCTTTGGCAGAAGCTTCTTATAAATTCTAGGTATTACTCCTTTGTTGGTTTTCTTTTTTTTCAAGTTTATTTATTTATTTTGAGGGAGACAGAGACAGTGCAAGGGAGGGAGGGACAGAAAGAGAGGAGACAGAGAATCCCAAGCAGGATCCATGCCATTAGCACGGAGCCCTACATGGGGCTCAAACTCCTGAAACCATGAGATCATGACCTGAACTGAAAGCAAGAGTCGGATGCTTAACCAACTGAGCCACCCAGATGCCTCTCCTTTGCTGTTTTTAAAATAAAGCTTCAGGACACCTGGGTGGCTCAGTCGGTTAAGCATCCGACTTCCACTCAGGTCATAATCTTGCGGGTTTGTGAGTTCGAGCCCCACAAGGGGCTCTGTGCTGACAGCTCAGAGCCTGGAGCCTGCTTTGGAATCTGTGTCTCCCTCTCTGCCCCTCCTCCGCTCACATTCTGTCTCTCTCTGTCTTCCAAAAATAAATAAACATTAAAATAAGATAAAATTAAGCTTCTATGAACATTTGTGTCCAGGTTTTTTAATAAACATAAGTTTTTCTCTCTCTGGGATAAATTCCAGGGAATGCAATTGTTGGGTTGTATAGTACCTGCATGTTAGTTTCATAAGAAACTGCCAAACTACTGTGTAGACTGGCGGTAACATTTTACATTCCCACCAGCAAAGTATGAGTGGTGCAGTTTCTCTAGATCCTCACCAGCATTTGATGTTGTCACTGTTTATTTTGGCTATTCTGACAAATGTGGTTCAATCAGCCTTTCCCTAATGGTGCTGAACATCTTTCCATGTGCTTATTTGCCATCTGTGTATCCCCATGAAATGTTTGTTCATATCTTTTGCTTATTTCCTGATGGTATTTTTTTACCTGTTGTATTTTGAAACATCTTTATACATTCTAGACACTAGTCCTTTGTCCCTTTTACCGTTTTGAACAAAGTGTAAATACCTCACTCCCTTGAAGGAATCCACTAAATAAAAGCTGTGATTGCCTTCTGACATTTTGTGCTCCTTATACAGTAGGCCCACAGGAAAAGATGGGTGTCACTTTCCTAACTAGGACTATTGACAATGATTAGCAGGAAGATAGGGTTGCTACTACTTGGGGACAGGAAATAATATGCCTTAAACCTAGGGTATTCACTTGGGTATTTCTTAGTGCTTCCATGTACAGTAATAAATGTTAATGAACAATTTCAGTCACCTGCAACAAAAAGACAAGAGTAAGAACTCACACCCTTCAGGCATGAAGGTCTTATATATTCTACCAGTGGAGAGTAGAGATAACAAACTTTATTTATAACCTTGGGACAACCTACAGTAATGGGGACTGTGTCTTGTCTCACTACCCTTTTGCTTAAAACTTTCCAGCTCATAACTGGCCATCACCTTGAAGGCTATTCTGAATTATGGGTTGTATACCTACCCTAGTTGGGAATAAGTGAAACTCAATGGATTTTAACAAGAGCAAATGGAGTCCCTTTATTATAGAATATATATATTTATTTATTTACAGTCATAAACTCTTTGCCATCCAATATTGACCTTACTTGCTAATATTCTGATCATTGGCCCACTTTCCATGACCTTCCTAATTGAATTTTAGTGAATTAGAATAAAAGGCTGCACGGACTTTTAGAATTAGAAACATTGCAAAAGACATTTCTCCTTGTGAAAAGTGATAAGTAAAATAAATGAATAAATAAGCAACTCTTAACATATTAACTTTAAAGCACGAAGCAAAATCTTGATTTTCCTTAACAATATCAAAGTCATGAAGGGACTCAGGGAGGGGAGTTGTCATAGACATATGTGGGCATCAGAAGTGAAAAGCCTGAGGTAGAGACTTCCCTGGAGGGCATGGAGGACACCTGCAGTATCACCTCAGAGGTCACTGGCCCAAGGAAAAGAAGACTTTGCCCCTGAGACATCTCGCTAGGGCACACTTCATGTCCTTGTTCCGCAGGCTGTAAATGAAGGGGTTCAGCAGGGGAGTTACCACTGTGTACATGACAGCAGCAGCCGTATCCTCTTCTATGGAGTTGGAGGAAGAGGATGAGGGGCACAGATAAGCCCTGATCACTGTCCCAAAGAAGAGGGCAACAACAGCAAGGTGGGACCCACATGTAGAAAAGGCTTTGTGCCTTCCCTGGGCAGAGGGGACTCTGAGGATGGCTGAAACAATGTGGATATACGAGACCAGGATGAGTATAAAGGGGATTAAAATGACTGCTCCTCCCAAGAAGAGCAGCACAAGCTCATTGACCTGAGTGTCAGAGCAAGACACTTTCATCAGAGGTCCCAGATCACAGAAGAAGTCAGGAATGATCTTCTTAGAGCAAAAGGAAAGCCGAAAGATGAGGAAAGTGTGGGTCATGGCAACAAGACTCGTAAGGACCCAGCAGGCAGTAACCAGGAGGGTGCAGCGCTGGCGGCTCATGACTATCTTATAGTGGAGAGGGTGGCAGATGGCCACGTAGCGGTCATAGGCCATTGTGGCCAGGAGAAAGATGTCCATGTCCCCAAAAGTCAAGAAGAAGTAGAGCTGGACCAAGCATCCCGCATAGGAAATGGACCTGCTCTGGGTCTGGATATTCACCAGGGCCTTGGGCACGGTGGTGGAGGTGAAAAGGATGTCAGCACAGGACAGGCTGGCGAGGAAGAAGTACATGGGTGTGTGAAGACGTGCGTCAGTGCCAATGGCCAGAACAATGAGCAGGTTCCCAGTCACGGTGACCACATACATGCACAGGAACAGCAGGAAGAGGATGCGCTGCTGCTCTGGCCGCTCGGAGAGTCCCCAGAGGAGGAACTCCAAGATGCTGGTCTGGTTCCCTCCTGCCATGAGCCCAGAAGCTAGAGAAAGAGACCTCCACTGAGACCCACGAAAACTCTCTAAACATACTTTACTCTAGATGATTGATAGGTATGCCATTCTCTGAACCCGAGAGAAGAATGAATGACTGTATTGTATCTGTACTGATCACACATTGTGTGCACTGTATATTTTTATTAAAACTTACTAAATACAATGTGCTAGGAAGTGTGAGAGACACAATTTAAGAGAATTAAAGTAGATTTCTTTCCTGGTTTATTTCTCCACACTCCGTTCTGTCCCAGATTTCTTTCGTTGTAATTTCTGTTTCTTCAGCTATACTCTCAAGGGCGTCAAGAAGTTTTCATTCATTCACTCATTCATTTATTCATTCATTCCACAGAGACTAAGCACCAGCTCTGGACCTGGTAGAGTGCCAGGCAAATAAGACACTGATAATCCTTACCTGTGGAGAATTTTCAATCTAATGGGATAGACATAACTGCCTATGTTGAAATCCTATAAAAAATTTTTTTAATGTTTTCATTTATTTTGGATAGAGAGAGAGAGAGAGACAGAGCACAAGCAGGAAGGGGCAGAGAGAGAGGGAGACACAGAATCAGAAGCAGGTTCCAGACTCTGAGCTGTGGCACGGAGCCCAATGCGGGGCTTGAACTCATAAACTGTGAGATCACGACCTGAGCTGAAGTTGGACACTTAACCAACTGAGCTACCCAGGTACCCCTAAGTCCTATAATATTTTGATTCAGGGTTCTCTACCCATTCAACTGCCCACAAATCACTCTCAGACCCCAGACAACCTGTTCTGATCCTTCATGCCCAAAATTTCATATCTTCCATTCTGTCAGAAATCAATTTAACAAACAGCTTTTTAATAAAGATATGTACAGGTAACTCTTCTTCAGTTATCTGTGATAACAAAAAAGAAACCATAATCTCCAATCTCCAAAATCTCCAAAACTGGTTGTGTACACACACACACACACACACACACACACATTTCTGAGACAAAGCAGACTGAGGCAGAAAAGGAAGGCTTTCTGGGCCATAAATGTAGTTCAGGATCTTAGCAGATGGATGAGGGCAGCCTATCGAGGCAAGCTCTTGAACAAAGGCCAGGCAGTAGGAAGCCTTAGACAGGGTCAGAGATGGGGTGGATAGGTTTCGAGCGTGAGGTAGAGGAGGGATTGTAATGTAAGAGAATGTTAGAAAAGGAACTAAGAGTCAAATTTGGGAGTGTTTGGAATGGAAAGTAAAGAATCTGGAACTTTATTCTGTATGTTAGAAGGACCACAAAAGCTATTTTGAGCAGGAAGTGCTCCCAGTGCTTGAGTGGGCTCAATACATGAAAATCGCACTTTCCCATGCGTGGAACCAACTGAGGGTTGGTCATGGAGTCGGTCAGTCAGATGGAGAAAAAGAATCATCTTTGTTACTGAAAAAGACTAGGTTGGAGAATCCATCTCAGCTGTGTTCACTGAGTGAGTTTTGTAATACTGCTCCAAAATTAAATCTATTTTCCCTTTCACAGGCTTAGCTGGACTATCATGGGCCACCGCACAGGGGAATAGCCTGCATTAGTAAAACATGAAATGTGGAAGAACAAAACAAAGTGAGTTTTTCCTGAAAGTGATCAGATTCCTAACGAGAACAGAGAAGCTAAGGCCCAAAATTCAGCATTTAGAGAAGTCACTCCAGGTATAAGGAGAATAGAGGGCCAGGGCTATTAGTCTAGAAAGATACCTCCGTCCTCCAACGTAGATCAAGTGAGACCATGGGGGAAGGGAAGGGGGGAAAAAGTTAGAGAGGGAGGGAGCCAAACCATAAGAGACTCTTAAAAACTGAGAATAAACTGAGGGTTGATGGGGGGGGGTGGGAGGGAGGGGAAAGTGGGTGATGGGCATTGGGGAGAGCACCTGTTGAGATGAGCACTGGGTGTTGTATGGAAACCAATTTGACAATAAATTTCATATTAAAAAAATAAATACGTAAAATAAAAAGTTAAAAAAATAATAAAAATAAAAAGTAAATAAGAAGAGGGGCACCTGGCTGGCTCAGTTGGTAGAGCATATGACTTTTCATCTTGGGGTCATGAGTTCAAACCCCAATTGGGGGTAGAGTTTACTCAAAAAAAAAATTTATCCTTAAAAACACTTTAAAAAAAGAACAGAGAAAACTAAACAAATGAATAAGATATGTGTGTGAATGTATGTATATGAATTTTAAGTATAAATATATATATATGTATATGTAAATGTGTATATATAACATATATCACTGTGTTCCAGTAATAGTAATAAATACACTTTACTTTCAAGTTCCTAAAGAGCATCTAAAAAATAGACAATACACAAGGCCACAGAGAAAACTTCAAAAAATTCCACAAAGCAGTGATAACTCAATTCTCTGACAAAATTGCAACAAAAGTAGACATTATTAACAAAGTCAAAAAACAAAAATAGCCATTCAACCTGGAAAAAAGTTTCAAATACCTCTATTAACTCTCAAGTCCAAAAAGAAATAAAAACCTAAATTTCAGAGTTTTAGAAAACAATAATAGCAATGCTGTGTACCAGAGTCTATGCAATATAATCAAAGTAATCAAAGAAAAATTCATTGCCTTAAACACTTATGTGAGTAAGAGTAAATAATACATGAATTAGACACCTGACACAAAATGAACAACAAAAATAAACTGTATGTGGACAAGATTAAAGCAAACGTGGAGTTTAAAATCAGAAGACAAATAAAGTAAAACCAACACAGAACAACAACAAAACAATTTTTTGGTCTTTTTCAACAAGTGCTGCTGGGACAACTGGGTATCCATCTGCAAAAGAATGAATTGGGACCCCCTACCTTAGATCAGACAGAAGTAACTCAAAATGGATCAAAGACCCAGCTGTAAGAGTTAAAAATATAACAATCTTAGAAGAAAATATAGACATAAATCTTCATGACTTTGGATTAGGCAATAGTGTCTTAGATATGACACCAAGGCACACTCAAAAAAAAAAAAAAAAACCCAAAACTGCATCTCATCAGAACTTAAAACATTTGTACTTCAAAGGACACCATCAAGAATGTGAAAAGAGATGTGGGAAAGAAGATGGCAGCGTAGGAGGATGCTGGTCTCACCGCGTCCTGCTGACCACTTAGATTCCACCCACATCTGCCTAAATAACCCAGAAAGCCACCAGAAGACTAGCAGAATGGACTCTCTGGAGCCAAGCGTAGACAACAGGCCCACAGAAGAGGGGCCCCTCCCAAAGCGGGACCCCACCCCCCGCAAGGCAAAGCGAGCTGAGTCTGCCCCTCCTGCCCCTGTGCACCTTGCGGATCCACCCCAGCTCATACGCCAGATCCCATCGAAGCAGCACCACAAGCCTGGCAGTGTGCAAGTAGCCCAGACAGGGGCCACACCATTCCACAGTGAGTCCTGCCCCTGGGAGAGGGGAAGATAAGGTACACACCAGTCTGACTGTGGCCCCAGCGGTGGGCTGGGGACAGATATCAGGTCTGACTGTGGCCCCACCCACCAACGCAAGTTACTCCGGACAGCACAGGGGAAGAGCCCTGCAGTTCCAAGCCACTCCAGGGACTATCCAAAATGACGAAACGGAAGAATTCTCCTCAAAAGAAACTCCAGGAAGTAGTGACAGCTAATGAACTGATCAAAAACGATTTAAGCAATGTAACAGAAAATGAATTTAAAATAATAGTCATAAAATTAATCGCTGGGCTTGAAAAAAGTATAGAGGACAGCAGAGAATCTATTAGTACAGAGATCAAGGGACTAAGAAACAGTCAGGAGGAACTAAAAAATGCTATAAATGAGCTGCAAAATAAAATGGAGGCGACCACAGCTCAGATTGAAGAGGCAGAGGAGAGAATAGGTGAATTAGAAGATAAAAGTATGGAAAAAGAAGAAGCTGAGAAAAAGAGAGTTAAAAAAAATCCAGGAGTATGAGGGGAGAATTAGAGAACTAAGTGACACAATTAAACGTAATGATATATGCATAATTGGGATTCCAGAGGAGGAAGAGAGAGGGAAAGGTGCTGAAGGTGTACTTGAAGAAATCATTGCTGAGAACTTCCCTGATCTGGGGAAGGAAAAAACATTGAAATCCAAGAGGCACAGAGAACTCCCTTCAGACGTAACTTGAATTGATCTTCTGCACGACATATCATAATGAAACTGGCAAAATACAAGGATAAAGAGAAAATTCTGAAAGCAGCTAGGGACAAACATGCTCTAACATATAAAGGAGATCGATAAGACTAGTGACGGATCTATCTACTGAAACTTGGCAGGCCAGAAAGGAATGGCAGGAAATCTTCAATGTGATGCACAGAAAAAATATGCAGCCGAGAATCCTTTATCCAGCAAGTCTGTCATTTAGAATAGAAGGAGAGATAAAGGTTTTCCCAAACAAACAAAAACTGAAGGAATTCGTCACCACTAAACCAGCCCTACAAGAGACCCTAAGGGGGATTCTGTGAGACAAAGTACCAGAGACATCACTACAAGCATAAAACATACAGACATCACAATGACTCTAAACCCATATCTTTCTATAATAACACTGAATGTAAATGGACTAAATGCTCCAACCAAAAGACATAGGGTATCAGAATGGATAAAAAAAACAAGACCCATCTATTTGCTGTCTACAAGAGACTCATTTTAGACCTGAGGACACCTTCAGATTGAAAGTGAGGGGATGGAGAACTGTCTATCATGCTACTGGAAGTCAAAAGAATGTGAAAAGACAACCCATAAAGTGGGAGAAAATTTTGCGAATCATATATTGGATAAGAGATTTTCATCTGGAATATAAAAAGAAAAATCACAGCTCAGAAAGACAACTACTATGATTTTAAAGTGAGCAAAGGATCTGTGCAGACATTTCCCCAAAGAAGACAGTCAATAAGAACATAAAAAATGTTCCATGTCATTAGCCATCAGGGAAACACACATCAAAACCACAATGAGACACCACTTCACTCTCCTCTAGAATGGCTAGAATCAGTAAATCAGATAAGAAGTGTTGTGGAGGGTCGGGAAAACTTGGAACCCTTATACATGGCTAGTGTGGATGTAAAATGTTTCAGTGTCTTTGGGAAACAGTCTACAAAAGGCTTCTCAAAAGGCTAACCATAGAATTACTCATATGACCCAGCAATTCCACTCTAAGTATACCCAAGAGAAATGAAAACATACATCCACACGAAAACTTGTACACAGATGTTCGTAGCAGCATCATTCATAACAGAAAAACTGAGAATGACCCAGATGTCCATCAACTGGTGAATGGATAAATAAAATATAGCATATCCATAAAATGAAATAGTATTTTGTATTAAAAAGAAATGAAGTACTTCTACATGCTACAACATGGGTGTACCTTGAAAACATTACACTAAGTGAAAGAAGCCAGACATAGGACAACATATTGTATAATTCAGTTTCGATAGAATTTCCCAAACAGGCAAATGTAGAGAGACAGCAAGTACATTAGTGACTGCCTAAGGCTTGGAGGGATGGACACGTGGGGGTGATAGCTAAGAAGTGTAGGGTTTTTTCTGGGGGTGATGAAAATGTTGTAAACTTATTATGGTGATTGTTGTACAATTCAGTGAATACAGAATATGATAAAAGCCATTGAACTGCACACTTTGCATGTATTGGATGGTATGTGAATTGTATATACTGGAAAAAATCAATCTAAGAGATAAGTCACTTGTTAACCCAATCAAGCAACAATAAAAGGGGAGGAGTAGGGAGAGATACACACAAATAAACTAAATAAGAAATGACAAGGGGGACATAAACTGAAAAAGAAATTATTTAAAATCACAAGACTATTTAGCTAGAGTCCATGCAAATCAATTTGTAATTCTAGATGAAATGAAAAATCCTTGGAGACTACGATGTACCAAAATTAACCCTGGTAGAGGTGAAAAGTATAAGCCAACCACCTTCCACCAAAAAAAAAAAAATACATGTTGGGTCACTTGGGTGGCTCAGTTAGTTAAGTATCTACTCTTGATTTCTACTCAGGTCTTGATCTCATGGTTCATGAGATCAAGCCCCACATGGGGCTCTGCACTAACAGAGATTTTTTTATAGCACAGTACTATAAATGTGTTTTCCTTATGATCTTCTTAATAACATTTTCTTTTCTCGAGCTACCTTACTGTAAGAATTCAGCACATAATACATATAACATAACAAAATATGTATTAATTGAATGTTTATGTTATGAGTAAGGCTTCTGGTCAACAGTAGGCTGTTAATAGTTAAGTTTGGGGAGAGTCTAAAGTTAGGGACAGATTTTCATATTGGGCGGTTCAGCACCCCAACCCTGACATTGTTCAAGGATCAAACGTAATCCTCCTTCAGGGACGGTGGAAAACAACCAACAAAAATACAATATAGCCTACCTGTCAAAGAGCCGCTCCCTAAAGAAGTGTCAGGATCACCGAGTTGAACAGGAGATCCCACAAACTTTAAAAGATAGACAATTTCTTTTCCTTTCCTTTTTTTTTTTTTAATTTATGTATTATTTTGAGAGAGGGAGAGGGAGACAGAGAGAACAGAACAGAGAGAGAAAGAGAGAGAGAATCCCAAGCAGGCTCTGTGCTGACAGCATAGAGCTCAATCTTAGAACCTTGAGATCATGATCTGAGGCAAAATCAAGAATCAGGTGCTTAACTGACTGAGCCACCCAGGTGCCCTGGCAATCTCCTTTTCTAGTCGGAATATCGAAAGCGAAGACAAACTTCCAAAATCTTATCATAAAGCAGGGATAATGCTGATTTTAAAATCTGATAAGTATTGTACATAAAAAGATTTCTGGAGGACATAAGAAAGTCAACTGAAAAACATTAAGACTAGTGAGAATAGTAACATGTAGAATCAACATAAATGAATCAGTCTATCCATATATAAAAACAATATCCAGTTAGGAGATGTTTTGGAAGAGAATAACCCATTTATAATAGCAAATGAAAAAGGCTAAGTACCTAGGAGAAAAAAAAAACACTTAAAAACAAGTGTTTAAGACCAATATGAGGAACACTTTACAACCCTAAGTAAAGCATTGATTCAGGTAAGAATAAAGAGGCTATCAAACGGGGGTAAAGCCATTCAGTGAATGGTTGATGGGAACTGGATATTTGTATATGTCAAATTAACACCACGCAGATTCTTTCCTGGTCACAACGGGGAAAATGTGACTTTACAATGGAGGAATCAGGGTATCATTTCACAATTCCAGTGGTGAATCTTAGTATCGGCCAATCATGACACACAATATAACATGATGTGTTTTAGCCAAAAACATTTAACTTAAATGTTATCAAACTGCTAGAATAACTTCCAGTTACAGAAATACAGGATGTGAGAGGAAGCTGGCTTCAAAAGGAAACACTCACAGAAGTCCTAAAGGTAGGACACCACAGGAATGTCTCTTAAGCTTTTATGTGCATATGAGTCACCAGGGGCACACAAGTCAATGCAGATTTGCATTTCAGTGGGTCTGGGGGTGGGGAGGGGGTCTGATAATCTGCATTTCTAACAAGCTCCCAGGGATGCCCCTGCCCCTGTCAGTGAACCTGACTTTGAGAAAGAGGAGACTGTAATAATCACTTCAGTCAGTCACTGTTGGGAAAAAATGAATTACTAGAGAGGAAGAATCTATAACAAGATTTATAACAACCAGATGCAATGCAAGGTCCAGGATAAAATTCCTATTTTGACAAACCAACTGAAAAGGACACCTCTGGGGATAAGTGGAGAAATTTAAATATAAACTAGGAGTGGATAATAATAAAGAAGTGATTATTAATTGGGTTGGTGTGAAAATGCTATGTAAGGCACATGGAAACGGTTTTTTTAAAGAGATATACGCTGAATATTTAGGGATGTAATATGATATCTATAATTTACTTTAAAACATTTCAGCAGAAAAATGTGAATTTATAAAATCTACATAAGGTACAAATAATATTAACATGGAGACTCCAGCGAAGATCATCCGGTTTGAAAATACAAACTTGAAATTTTCTCCAAAATTTGAAATGAAAGGGACAGAGATAAAAATCATGGGCAAGGAAATACAGTTAGAAAACCAAATTCCAATGTAAGAATTTAAGAAACCCCCTAAAAAATAAAGCAAAATATGTGAGTCTGATGCAAATCGTATTACATTGGGAAGAGTCCTGCATTTGAAAATCTAAATGGTTCTCTAAATTCCACACATAATTATTGAAGGATAAAAGACCCGCAAATTGTCATATCCTGAAATGTTTAAATGTCAAAGATAAACACTTCTGAAACTATTTTAAGTAGTGATCAACATTTAGTGAGAGCTTACTCTCCAGAGCACTTTCCTGAGTGTACTTGTTATTGTCTTGTTTAACCTTTACATCACACTACAAAGTAGAAACTATCAGCACCATTTATAGAGAAGGAGACTGGTGTTTAGAAAAATTAAGTAAAAAATAAGTTGTTTAGTTCACACAGTTTGCAAGTGGTAGAGTCAAGACTCAAACCCAATGCCCTGAAAATCTAAAACCTCAGTTCTTACCTTCGATTACATCAAGTTGCGCCCCCTCATCTCCTAGGTAAGCACAAAGCTTCTTCCTCCCCCTTCAAAGGGGAGGTCTGCCTTCAGGCATTGCCAGTTCCAATGCACAGCAGTCATTCAATGGACAGATACTACTGAGTGTGAAGCAAATGCCCGGGTGGTGGGAACATCTGAGGATACAGAAAGATGATAAAAAGGAGGCTGGATGAAAGGAGATCTATATGACAGATTTTCTCCATTCTAGCAAAAACAAGCTAGAAGTAGAAACGGGAAAATTTCACAGGGGCAATAGCAAAACTCCTAAGTGCAACAAGAAAGTGTAAGACCTATAGGAAGAAACCTAGAAACCTGGATGGAAGAAGATCAGTCAAGATACAAAAAAATGGAAAGAAGGACCATGTTCTTAGCTGGGAAGAATTTAATAACATAAAAATTCTAATCCTCCCCAAGTTGAAATCTAAATATAATAGAATTCCAATTTAATTACTGAGTCTCAACATTTACATCTCAGCTTAAAATCTTTTCCTCAGAGTCCTTTCTTGACAACTTCCTTTTAAAAAGCCACTCTCACACCCCATTGAGTGCTCTCTCCATCCTGTGGCAGTGCTTATTAATTTCATGGCACTCACTACACGCTGACATTATATTGTTCACATGTTTCCTTTTCCTTGGTCTTTTTTTCTCTCTATGAAATTTCCTTGTTTGGCTTGCTCACAACTGTGTTGCCTCAAAGAGTGGTGGTCGTAGGCTAGAAACTCAATACGCACTTGTAACTTGTAACTTGTAATTTGTGTGTGTGTGTGTGTGTGTGTGTGCGTGTGTGTGTGTGTGTGTGTGACAGAGAGAGACAGAGTATGAGCAAGGGAGGGGCAGAGAGAGAGGGAGACACAGAATCTGAAGCAGGCTCCAGGCTCAGCTGTCAGCACACAGCCCGATGCGGGGCTCGAACTCACGGACCGCGAGATCATGACCTGAGCCGAAGTCCGACGCTCAACCGACTGAGCCACCCAGGCGCCCCTGCACTTGTAACCTGTAACAGGGGGTCACATAGGATACCACATGACACATGGAAGGGATATTCAACCTTCCATTAACAAAAGGAGAGAGGGAGGAAAGCAGAGTTACCTTTGAGAAGTTACAGGTCATTGTCATGAAGGACAGATCCTGTCACTGGGGAGGATCCAGAAAAGCTCAGAGTCTCCGGGGAGGACAGTGTGCAGAGACTGAGCAGGGGAGAGAGCTGTGGGGAAGGGGCTGCACTGTCCCTGCTGCCACATGTCCCGGCAAGCAGCAGACAGGAGCAGAGAGGAGGGGAGGGTCACCCTGAGGAGCGAAGGAGAGCAGGGCCTGGATCCCGGACAGGGCAGGGACAGCAGGATGCAGCCATCTCTGAGAGCCATGTCCCCTTACCTGGAGAGGGCAGGACCCAGCCCGCTGAGCCTCAGAGCACTTCCTGTACATGAGGTGCGCCTGGGTGGCTCCGTTGGTTAAGCCTCTGACTCTTAGTTTCCGCTCAGGTCATGATCTCACAATATGTGAATTCCAGCCTCGAGCTCTTGGCTTGGGATTCTTTCTCCCTCCCTCTCTCTCTGCTCCTCCCCCGTGTGCACTTTCTCGTGCTTGCTTATTCTCTCTTTCTCAAAATAAATACACTTTTTTTTTAAGAGCATTTTTTTTAAGAGCATGCAAACTGAGCAGAGCAAGTTCCTGCCACTGCCTCCCTGCTGACAAGGGGACATGGGTGGGGGGAGGACCGTGTTAAAGGCAAGGAACTTAAATTCAGTGAGTTCTTCTAGGGGTCCTGACTCAACTTCCTGAATCCCCTCCAGAGACTGGAGATGATGCTAACATCCTATGCTGAGGAGGAAGCTGAGGCTCAAAGAGGCTGAGTGAGAGGTCCCAAGGTTGCACACTAAGTGGCAGAGTCTGGATGTGCTCTTTATCGTGTGACTCTGAATGCCAGGCACTGGTACCCTGTGCTGTGGAGGAGAGAAAGACTGGGCAGAGCTGACACTTGGCCTCAAATAGCTTCCTACTGGCCAACTGGTTGCCCATTCTGATTCAGGGCTCTCCCACTGACAGTCGGACAGATGCTACCCAGGGCTTCCTGAATTCCTCGCATCAGTGCTTGCCTGACCCCAAGCGTCTCCCTGTGACCTGTCCATTCAATGCCACTATTGTTAACCTGACACTGTGCCTACTGTGTCAGCACCAAATATGAATACACAGGCTCCCCTCAACCCCATCCCTAGTCCTCATCTCTGGATATCTTCGATTGTTCTTCCTTCTGCCTGGAACACTGTCTCCACCACCACCTCCCACCCTTGTTCCTTCTCTCAAGTCCTGTGCATCCCTGAGGTCTCAGTACAAACATCCCTAAGATGATTTTTCAAGCTTTCTTCAGCTTGCTGGGTGTTCCGATATTAACCTCCACTGCCCATATTTTAACACTGCTAAAACTTACAACACTTACTTCATTAAATCCAGCCTCTCCACCAAAATGAAAGCTTCAAGAAGTCAGGGTCACTGTGTGCTGTCTTCATCATGTGCTCCCTTCATTGTGTGATTCCCTAGTGCCTAAGATAATGCCTGGCACCAAAGAGATGTTCAATAAACACAGGATGCCTGGGTGAACGCAGGCATGAACACTGGAAGATGGATCATTCAGTTCTTCCATTTTACCTCCAGAAAACTGAGGCCCACAACAGTGAGAGAAACAAAAAGCTAGTTTCCCTGAATTCATGTGTGGGTGGAGGGAAGGGTTCTATCTGCTGACCTTATATCCAAGAAGTCCAGAACCTTGTATTGTCTGCAACTGGGAGCAATGACTAACTGTAGGCTTGCCTTGACACAAAGGAAGTGATGAGTAGTAATTCTCCATTTACACCTAAACCTGAGACCACGTCGGTAGTAAGCAAGGATCAGTCCCGTAGGAAGGAATTCTCAGACAAAACACAGACTCCCTTTTTGATGGTACCCAACTTTCTGAGTCTCCCCATGGGGGCTGGAGTATGAAATCCACAGCCATCCTGAAAGATTCACCCTGGCGTTTTCTGTGTGTGAAAGGAAACACTTGTCCCACCAGTCCCTCCACCTAGCCTGGGGCTCTAACCCCTCCTGCTGTCCTTGTTTGTGAAGCCTTCCAGGACCCACCAGCCTACAGCCTTCATAGTCTGCTTTCCCCCATCACTGATTTTCTGTGCCCCTCATTTGGCTACTTTCATAAATTTCCTTGTGAATCTCTTGCCTTCTGGTGGAAAAGACTTAACACCATGCTTCCTCCCAAATAGTGCAAATGTCAGGATTTCATTATACTTTCATTATCAAACACTTAGGTCTTTGTTTTCCTACTTGACTTTGACCCTTTAGAAATGGTGAGGATGCCTTATTTATCCTCATAGTCCTCACTGCACCTAGGACACGCTTGGTCTGTGTTTGCTGTTGCTCACAGGAGCTGTATTGGGGCTTCTCCCACCTCAGCTGTGTATCTTACCTTCCTGCCTGTGTCTGTCTCAGCCTCCATCAGCAATGGCCCACTGCCTCTTCTTTCATCCTCTACGTCATTGGAAATTAACATGAAAACTCAGAGGCTGATGCTATTTGGAGCAGAGAATGTAAGAACATGCTTGTATCCAGATTGCCTGCCTGTGCCACAGCCAGCCTTTCCTACACCCCAGCTGCAGTAAGGCTGCAGGCAGGAGGGTGTTTGATCATGAAACGGGACCTCTGGTGTAACCCTAGGTTCTCAGATCTGGGCCGGAAGGGGACTTGTGTTATTTATTTACTTCCCAGGTAGCCTCAGTATGAGTGCATCAGGGGCCTTGAGGGAGTTTGAAGCTTAGTAATTGTCCCACACCCTTTACATCCCCTCAGGAGCAGTTTCTGGGAAGGGAGAAGGATGTGGTCCAACAGTATGGGGATTTCCTCTTAAAAAAGTTATTACCTGCTTGTCTCTTGGACTGAACTAGAGAGCCACCCTGTCTATCCAAAACATCTCCTGATATATGAAATGACAGTCTTTAACGGATTCACAAAAGGTCTCTGCTAAAATTGGGATATGTTGTATAGAAGGAACCACCCTTTGAGACAGAAGAAAATGTATGAAGCCATGGTCATTATCAGATTTTTTTTTCTCAGTTTCTATGAGAAGGTCACTGTAAACTTGGTGGAGGGATGAGAGAAGAATGAATATCGGAACACGATGTGTTCCTCATGACTGTGAGGACTAAGGGGCACCAGGAACAGTGGGTTCCAGAAAACTCCAGACTCTGGACATGCTTGCTGCCTCACCACAGATCCCTGATGATGCCGGCTCCTGGACTCCCACGGTTGCCCTACCCCAGAGAGGCTCCACGCTGGTCCTCTGAGAATGGCTCCTGGTGGTATGATCAGAGCCTAGAGCTGGCACAGCCACACCCCACCAGCATCCATCCCTGTGGCCAGTGCTTTCCTTGCCCTTCCTCCAGGAAAACACTGGAAAGAAAAGCTCAGTCTTAGAATATGCATAAAGTTGTCTTAGAACTGTTAACTCATAGCACTAGGAAAAACAAAGAAATAACTAGAGTATGTGTTTACAGTCCCTTTTTGAATATAGAATGAGGATATATAGTCAGAATACTGTGTCCAAGAATTGCTTAGTCTACTTCTCCTGCTCCTTTTCAGTGTGGTTATGTTATGATGTTATGTTATGTTATGTTATGTTATGTTATGTTATGTTATAGTATGTTATAGTTCATAGTATTTTGACTATATACCCTCAGGTTAATAACACATTTAACTATAAAAATTATATTTTATTCCTGTTAATGATTTGTTTTCCACGGTGGAATGGGCTAGCAATTCTGAAGCTACTTTATGCCTTTTCTACAATTGTGGAAAACAAAAGCCAGGTTTCTTACTGTTGGCAGGAGGAAATTTCAAATGTGGAAAGGGGAAAGGCTAGAATGAACCCCATGTGCTGGACTGGAACTGGAGGTATACATGTAAACTCATGGCTCTGAGATGCTGGGTACATAGATAGAAAGATAATAAGTATATCAGTAGATGATAGATGGATAGATAGATAGATATTAGATAGATGATGAGAGACATAGATGATAGATTAGATAAATGATGATGATGATAGATAGATAGATAGATACACTACAGATAGGTAGAGAGAGAAGTGTGTGTATATGTGCTATGTGTATGTATACATACATGTATTTCTTAGCTCTGTCCACTGAGTGGACCTAGAAGCAATGCACCTCAATGGCAATGAGGACACTCATCATTTAGAAATCAGTTTTGAAATAACAGGAGGGACTTTATGCCCCAGGTCTGAAGTGGGAAGGGAGGAAGCAGTTTTCAAAGCACAGAGAGAGAGACAGAGATGTGCAAAGATGGCTGCTTGGCAGGAGCTGTGACATTTACATAAGGATGCAGTAGCCACAGATCAATATATTTAGGAAAAAATTCTCCAACCTCACTCTCTTTCATCCCCCCAACTCTGCTACAGCTCTCCGATTGGCTAAATCCCACCAGAAGGCAGAGGATAAGCAGCCCATTGGTGAATTCATACTGATCAACTTTCCAGAGCACAGAGCAGAATGGAGAGAAGGAAAGGATCTGGAGAAGCAAATGGAAGCTGTCCATCCAGCACACCATCTGGTCTCATCTAATGGATCCCCGTGTTTATCATTAAAGTATAGGCCCTCTCTGTTAACAAAAGTGATATAGGAAATAAAAACAAAGGATAGTTGCTCTTTGTGGCTGCAGAAGGCAGATGGAATTCTGGGCTGTACGTCTAGTTAAAGGTGTGGTTCACTTGATCTACCGTGATAAGATGTTAAGCTGAGAAAATGTACAAAATATCCTTCTTATTCTCTTTTCTAATATGAAGGCTTGTGTGAAAATTTTCAGCTGTGTCTTTTCCATTGTCAGTTAAATATGAAAATGTTCTTGAAATTTTTTCAAGATACTTGATTTCCAGAATTATTTTTGTATTCTACAGAATGAAATCTTAAACCCATAAGGGTCTGTCATGCATGTTAAACCAATGGCCTCAATTATTGATTACTGAATTACCTAAATTATGTTTTCAAATTTGTACCTTTGATATCTGGGACTGTATGTAGTGCCAGCTTCCTCTGATAGTTCTAAGAACTTGGAATAAAACTCATTTTCCCTTTCTATTTAAAGTTAAAATAGATATCTGACTCTGGGAAATTTCTTCTTTTAAACTGAAAATATGAGAATCAGAATCTCTTTCTATAATGTCATAGAGACCACAGCTTATTTGAGTTGATACAGTGACTTCTACTTTTTTTTTTTTTTAATTCTGCTAGGAGATACCTATTTAAATAGTGGAATTAGATACTTAAACCTTCATTTTTTCATTTATAAAGTCAAGAACAAAACAATAACTTAACACAAAAATCAGAATGTGTTTTGCTTCCTGCACTTCTTCCCAGTCTTCAAATTCATGGTCTTTGCTAAATTATGCAGAGATTTAAAATGCAAGTTATTCACAATAATTAAACTTGTGCTGACAAAATGCCATTTTAAAAAAGTATTTTTATATTAATTTAATTTTGTAAACACATTTACAATAGGAATAACCTAATGGATATAGAATTTTGGGTTGTGAAGTATTTCTTCTAAAATTCTGATAATACTTCAGTATTTTATGCCATCAGTATGTTGTAGGGAGAAGGCTGAAGCAAGTTTGAATTTCTTCTTTTTTTTTTTTAAGAAATCTGTTATTCCCTGGCACTGAAATTTTTATTCTTAAAAAAAAAAAAATGCTATTCCTATCAATAAAATGTATCACTAGGATACATCTAAGAATATTGTCATTAATACTCTCCAAAGTATGGTAAGGATTTCACTCTGGATTCTCTACAATATTACATTTTACTACAACTTTAAGTGTTGTTTTTGTTCTATTTGTTCTTGGATTTTCTCCCTCTGGAATGACTCTTATTCTAAGTAGGCTTCATGCCCCATGTAAAGACCAACATGGGGCCTGAACTCAGAACCCTGAGATTAAGGCCTGAGCTGAGATCAAGAGTCTGACACTTAACTGACTGAGCCACCCAGGTGGCCCTGGAACAACTACTATTCTTAAATTAGGGTTCCACATTCTTTCCAACACCCAAGATTTCTCTTCCGTTTTATTGTTTTCAACTCCATCTATTTTTTATGTATTTATTTTAATTCCAGCTAGCTAATATTGTTTTAAACTCCTTTTACAATCTTCATCTGAAAGGACTTCTGAAGCCTGTCCTACACATTACTAATTTTTTTATGTCAATTCTGCCTAAAAAGTCCATTAAAATCTCATATTTTTGTTCTTAATCATTTCTGTCTGCTGTTTTCAGATCAGTTTCATTTTCATCAAAATTTGTTTCTGATTTATACTATATTTTTCATGTCTTAAGAACATGAAAAAAATAATTTTTAAAAAAATTTGTTTCCTATCTTAAATTGTTTGCAAGTATAAGTTTTTCTTACAGTATGTAACTCTTTCTCTTACTCTGCAAATACATGTCACACATACATCATTCCTTTAAAAAAAATATTTAAACGAGCACAGATTTACTCCAGCCTGGATTTGCCAACAGATAACCCAATTTAGCCTCTGTCACCATATAGAGGTTTTTCTCTTTGTGGAGAAGAGATGGTCAAAGATTCTTTCATAAATTAATGAAAGCTGTAGCCACTGTCCACAGATAATACTTGCAAATATTCTAGTGTTAAATATCATTTTATTCATAGTTCTGTCCAATACCGTTGCATAATTCCTTGCCCCTGTGGCTTCCTCGTAATTGAAATATGTAAGTAGCAAGAGAATCTGGAAAGGAAGTCAACATCAAAATGTGATTACTAGGAATAAGTAGTATCGTGACATGTCCTATTATCCGAGCCTGGGGATCCCAAGTCTTGGACACTGGAGCATGATCTGAACACAGGGCAGTAACAACAGAGCATTGAATGATGTGGCTTGAAATACGTCTAGAGCAAAGTGCAGTGAAACCATGTTGTTTTAACATCTATGGCAGATGTGCACAGTTTGCTGGAAGATTTTGGAGAGGTGTCCAACAGCTACAGTAATAGATCAGGAGTTAATAAAATAGCAGTTAACACTAAGTACTATGTGCTACACTCTCCTGAGGACACTTAAGCGATTAACTCATTTGATCCTCATAAAAACTTTATGGGCATATTAGTAGTAGGAGCAAATAGGTAGCACTCCTATTTTAGCGATGAGAAAGTATATTAAATAACTGTCTGAGGTCAGTTATAGCCAGTAAGAGGCAGAGCCCGGATGGGGACCCAGCCAAAGCTCGCAGACTTCACCACAGCCCTCTAAGAAAGGAAGTGACCTCTCTGCCACAGAAGGGGCTAAGTTATAGGATAATTATCATCAATCAAGCCTGTTATAAATGTGACACATACATGAAGCAGACTAGATAAACATCTAAGTCCCATCCATCTCTGTGAATGCCATCAGCATGCTAGATAAAGTACAGCACCTACAATAACTCTTCTCAAGTCAAATCCTAGAGAAAAGATGAAATCGAATTCTTTATCCTTGCACACTTAACACCACAAAAGCTTTAGAGTAACTTGGAAGAAGGATCGGGAACAATGACTAGCTGTCACACAGTCTTTGTGTCCCAAGTGGTGGTTCCAAGTTTGTGTTGAATTGCAGAGGGGGCCACATTCCAACAAAGAGGCTAGAATAAGTCAGCCCAGGGCTGGGGCCATAGAGACACCTGCCTGACACCATCTTGCCTCTCCTTCCTCTGGAAGAGAACTGTGGGAAAGATTACCCCTGAGAGCCACTGTGTCCCCTCAGGAGACAAGTATAGGAGTGTGTCACTATGTCTCAATGATTATTTGTGCTTAGGCCTGAATGAACACCTGGGGGAGTCATTTGTCAAAACACAATAACCTGGTGAATATGCACAATTTTCTCGATGCTATAACATACCTTTCTTCCCCGAAGAAGAAACCAGAGTCCTCATCTTCAGGCTCCATCCATGAGAGCTCCTGCTATCTGTTCCACATATGGAAAGCTAGGGCCTCCTCTTTACAAGACATCCCAGCCCTATCTCCTCTGCACCTAGAACAAAAGATTCACCATCCAGCAAGCCTGTCCCCCAGAATGAATGCTAACAAACACTAGACACTGGCTGTAAACTTCCCACTCATGGAAAAGGAGTGAAGGCCACAGAACCAGGACACTTGGTGACAGCATCTGATCTGTCTCCCCAGTGAAGTGCCCAGCTCCTGTGGATGTTGAAGATTCTTTATGACAGTGACATCAAAAGATACAGAGCCAACAACTACACTACCTGTGTTATCTCCTTTGACGTTCACAAAACCCCCAGAGGTAAGGAAAGTTATTTTGTCATTTTATCAGATGAAAAAAATGGTGAATGGAATTGCCTGGAGTCACACAGAGAGGTAGGAGCAAAACTAAGACTCATACCTTGGCTCTAGAATTCGATTCTCAAGATTTGGTGGACAAAAGGGAAAGACAAGGTGGGGGGTAGGAATCCCTTCCCTTCTGACAATGGTTACTTATGGCCTCTTGTCCATGAAAACAGGATCAGGAAGGGGTAGTTATGATTAGTTTTGTCAGGTCTAAGCCCTTTCTGACTCCTGAAGTTTTGTGAGTGCGTGCGTGCATGAGTGTGTGTGTGTGTGTGTGTGTGTGTGTGTGTGGACTTGCAAGAGCCCAGTGTCTCATCGGGGAGCTCCAAACCCATCTTGCACTCCCACACTCTGCAGTACTTGCTAACAGCCCCTTCAGAAAAGTATGTTACTTCATTGTCAAAGTACTGATGGCCTGAACTAACAGGGACACCCAAAGCACACAGAGGACTTTTGTTGGTCTTCTCTGCTACCACTGATGCCAGCAGGAGGCATTTTGCCTCTTGTTTCCCTGAAAGACTGTCCTTGGCACCATCACACTCATTTGTGCTCTCAGAGCACAAACACTTCCCAGGAAGAATAATTAGTGGCCAGCATTGCCCGGGAACTGGGTGTCTTTCCAGGGAACTTGAGACTGTCACTGCCTCTGGCATTCACGTTGGTGCATGTCCTGCTCCTCTTCTGGGGAAGATAAGATTCTGTCACCTCTTTCTCCTGGGCTTCTGCAGGAATCATCTCTCCCCATGATCACCCCAACATCTTGTTCTGTGCTTCTACATCCTCAGTCCCTGTGCTAAGCACTCCTCTCCTTGGGGTCCCTGTTTCTTTAGTTCCTGCAGTGATTATAACCTCATGTTTTTCAGGTGCTGCTTTTCTTACATTCTTTCACTTTATTTTTTTTTCTAATTTTTTTAATATTTATTTTTGATAGAGAGAGAGCATGAGCAGGGGAGAGGCAGACACACACACACACACACACACACACACACACACTGAGCTGTCAGCACAGAAGCCTGATCAGGGCTTGAACTCATGAACCATGAGATCATGACCTGAGCTGAAGTTGGACGTTTAACCAACTGAGCCACCCAGGCGTCTCCATTCTTTCACTTTCTAATTTGATCTCCTTGAGGTGTCTCTGTGTACCACCATATTGTCATTTTGAAATGTTGCCCTATTGATCACTTTATTTATCTATCTAAATATCAATTTTATATTAAACCAAAAGATGCCTATGCCTGTTGCCACAAACAATTAATGCAGCCCACATCTACTATACTGATCATACTTGCCAATGAATATAGAACAAAGTGGTCACATTATTTCAAAATCCTCCATGATGTTAACCCAAACTTCTTTTCCAGACTGATTTTTTTTCCTGATTGCATCCTGTGGTCCTAATAAAGATATAGAACTTATTTTTGTCTAAATGACAAATATATACATATATATATAAATACTTTGTCTTTGAAATTTTCTCCATGGTAAGGAAATTAGACTCCATCTGTTAGGTGATGCTAGACACTGAGTTATTTTGAAGAGATGCACGTGATCACCTTTGCTTAGTGTAGATATAATTTAGGGTCCAGTAAGCAGATGTCTCTATAAAGAAGCCTGCCTGAGAAAGGAAGAAAATAGATAAGAAATGGTGCGGTAGCTAGAAAGATTGAGGAACATTCACTGAATGACTGAAAGGACCATAACATGTTTAATGGTGAGTGGGAAGCAGCTGGTTTTGAGGGAAATCCTGCAGAGAGCAAGTTCTGCAACTGAAAGACTGGTGGGGCAATACAGCTGAGGAAATAGAAGAGAACTAGGATGAGAACATATGGGATAGATGGATGGATACTTTTCTTCTGAGTCTTTGGGGAAAGTGAACAGGATGGAAGTAAGTGTATGGAAATGATGTGCAAGGCGAATATGAGGGAATGCTATCCCTCTCATCCTAGAGATAACTGCTGTTCTACAATGGGTAATATATTCCCATTCAGGATGTATGCACTTTACCTGCATATGCGTGTATTATTTTATGTGTTAAAATCCACATATATTTGAGTTCAGATAGGGGAGTAGTATGGGAACCCTGAGCTAGTCTCATTCCTGAAACACAGCTAGATCAGCATCAAACCATTTTGAACACCTAGGAAATTGATCCAAGTATTAACACAACAATCTGCATAATTTTAGCCAGAGAACTTGTTAGGTATTATGTGCAGAGAAGTAATTGGGGTAGAGAAAAGGCTCAGAACCATGGAGGATAGGAGCATTTTCACGGAGAGAGGACAGGGAGAGAAATAGAATGGGGAAGAGTGCAGCGCATCGGGATCTTGCAAGACAAGCACTCCTATCTGTTCCCCAAAACCATTGATGAGGGAAAAGGAGAGGGTTTCAATACCACCTGGGTTCTATAAACAGTGGAGCACATAGTCTGAAGGTTCAGAGCTCAGTGCTGGTGGTGCTCTGGTGAGGCAGCAGGGAGACTCCACAAGAGCAGGCAGTGGGGTCGCCCATGTGCCACACTGGGAGAAGCAGTTTCCCTGCTTGGAGTGCATTTTGTAGAGGCCATACAGCCTCCCCATAGGCAAAAGTCCCTGTAGACCAGAGAGCGGCCATGTTTACTGATATCGGAACAAAGACATCAGAGGGCAGCAAAACCTGGGGCTGGCTGTGTGTTGTTATTTGCCATAAATTCTGGGCCTCTGCCACTGCAAAATCACAGGAACATTTTCTGGGATAAGCCAGCATCTGGTCATTGCTTGGGGAGACCCTCTCCAGAGAGTCATTGCAGGTTGAGCCATGGGGCTCTCTGAAGTGTGGGGTTTTGAAACACAACCCCATCTGAGATAAAACTCTGGAGGGAGGTACCACCTGGGAGGCTGACAGCTTGGACATGGATAGGGTAAAGGCAGGGAGCAGATGGAGGCCTGAGACAAAGGAGGGGTGCTAGGTCATGAGTCAGTGAAGCCACAGGCTTCCTATGCCAGAAACTAGAGAGCTGGATGAAGCCATTTTCACTTCTAGCATGCACTCATATGCGCATATCACACAGATAAACCCCAGTAAGCTAAGCAGCGTCACCAAGTGGAGAATGGAGCTGTTTCAACAAGTCTGCCCACCGATATCTTCCAGGCACCTCTCCCAGAAGACCAGTACAAATCCCTTCCACCTGCTTATTAGTCTTCAGACTATAGTGTACAGCCAAGTTTCATTTCTAGGGGAAACGGATGTAACTTCATTCAGGTTTTATTCTGTTTGCTGGTTCATTCATGCATTCATTTTCTTTGCTTCTGGTTTTGTTTAGGTTGTTTTCTTTTTTCTTTTCTTTTTTTTTTCCTCTTTCTTGGATATAGAAAGAGCAAATTCTTTTTTATTTTTTTATTCTATTTTATTTTATTCTATTTTATTATTTAAAATTTTTTTTAATTTATTTAATTTTTCCCCCTTTTCTCTTTTTTCTTTAGTCTATACAGTTTCTACTACCCAACAAACAGACTGCAGCACACCTAGGATCTAGCTTCCTTTATTTGATTTGTTTTGTTTTCACTTTTTTGCTTTTTACCTTTTACTTTATTAATTTTCTTCTTCCTCCAAAATGACAAAATGGAGGAATTTACTCCAAAAGAAAGAACAGGAAGAAATGATGGCCAGGGATTTACTCAACACAGATATAAGTAAGATATCTGAACTAGAATTTAAAATCACAATTATAAAAATAATAGCTGGAGTTGAAAAAAGCATAGAAGACACCAGAGAATCCCTTTCTGTAGAGATAAAAGAACTAAAGACTAGTCAGGCTGAAGTTAAACATGCTATAAATGAGATGCAATCTTGAATGGATGCTGTGATGGCAATGATGGATGAAGCAGAGCAGTGAATCAGTGAGATAGAAGATAAAGTTATGGAAAATAATGAAGTCGAAAAAAAGAGAAACAAAGGCAAAAGGATCATGATACAATACCTAGAGAACTCAGTGATATATTAAAGAGGAATAGCATCCATATCATAGGAGTCCCAGAAATGAAGAGAGAGAAAAAGGGGCAGAAGGTTTATGTAAGCAAATTATAGTTGAAAATCTCCCTAGTCTGGGGATGGACACAGTCAACAAAATCTAAGAGGCACACAGAACTCTCATTAGATTCAACAAAAACTGACCATCGCCAAGGCATACCCTACTCAAATTCATAAAATACACAGACAAAGAAAGAATTATGAAAGCAGCAAGGGGGAAAAAATTCTTAACCTAAAAGGGAAGACAGATCAGGTTCACAGCGGATCTGTCCACAGAAATTTGGCAGGCTAGAAAGGAATGACAGGATATATTCAATGTCCTGAATCAGAAAAATATGCAGTCAAGCATTCTTTATCCAGCAAGACTGTAATTCAAAATAGAAGGAGAGATAAAGAGTTTCCCAAACAAAAACTAAAGGAGTTTGTGACCTCTAAACCAGCCCTACAAGAAATTTTAAGGGGGACTCTTTGAGTGGAGAAAAAACCAAACCAAACCAAAACAAAACAAAAAAGACCAAAAACAACAAAGACTAGAAAGGACCAGAGAACATCACCAGAAACACCAATCCTACAGGCAATACAATGGCACTAAATTCATACCTTTCACTAATCACTGTAAATGTAAATGGACTAAATTGACCTATCTGTATGCTGCTTACAAGAGACTCATTTTAGACCTAAAGACACCTGCAGATTGAAAGTAAGGGGATGGAGACCCATCTATCCTGTTAATGGACATCAAAAGAAAGCCAGAGTAACCATACTTATCTCAGGCAAACTAGATTTTAAAACAAAGACTGGAACAAGAGATGACAAAACTCATTATATCATAAGTAAGGAGTCTGTCCACTAAGAAGATCTAACAACTGTAAATATTTATGCCCCCAACTTGAAAGCACCCAATATATAAATCAATTAATCACAAATATAAAGAAACTTACTGATGGGATGCCTGGTGCCTCAGTCAGTTAAGCGTCTGACTTCAGCTCAGGTCATGATCTTGCAATTCGTGGGTTTGAGCCCCGTGTCAGGCTCTGTGCTGACAGCTCAGAGCCTGAAGCCTGCTTTGGATTCTGTGTCTCTTCTCTCTCTGCCTCTATCCCACTAATACTCTATCTCTCTCTCAAAAATAAATGAACATTTAAAAAAATTTTTTAAATAAAAAGAAACTCACCGATGATAATACCATAATTGTAGGGGACTTTAATACCCCACTTACAACAGTGGACAGATCATCTAAGCAGAAGATCAAGAAGGAAAGAATGGCTGTGAAAGGACTGAACAGATATATTCAGAACATTTCATCCTAAAGCAGCAGAATACACGTTCTTCTCAAGTACAAATGGAACATTCTCCAGAACAGATCACATACTGGGTCACAAATTAGCCTTCAACAAGTACAAAAAAATCAAAATCATGCCATGCATATTTTCAGACCATAACACTATGAAACTTGAAATCAACTACAAGAAAAAATTTGTAACGACCACAAAAAGTTGGACATTAAAGAACATCCTACTAAAGAATGAATGGGCTAACCAAGAAATTAAATAAGAAATTAAAAAGTACACGGAGGCCAATGAAAATGAAAACACGACAACAAAACCTCTAGGATGCAGCAAGGGTGGTCATAAGAGGAAAATAGCAATAGCAATCCAGGCCTTTGTAAAGAAGGAAGAAATGTCTCAAACACAACCTAACCTTACACTTAAAGGAGCTGGAAAAAGAACAGCAAATAAAGCTCAAAACCAGCAGAACAAGGGAAATGATACAGATTAGAGCACAAATCAGTGATATCAAGATAAGAAAAAAGCAGTAGAGCAGATCAGTAAAGACAAGAGCTAGTTCCTTGAAAGAATTAACAAAATTGATAAACTCCTGCCCAGATTGATCAATAAGAAAAAGGAAAGGTCTCAGATAAATAAAATCATGAATGAAAGAGGAGAGATCACAACCAACACTGAAGAAATACAAATAATAATAAAAGAATATTATGAGCAATTATATGTCAACAAATTGGGCAATCTGAAAGAAATGAATAAATTCCTAGAAACTCCCAAAAGTGAAACAGGAAGAAATAGAAAATTTGAACAGACCCATAACCAGTAAAGAAATTGAATCAGTAATAAAAAACCTCCCAACAAACAAGAGTCCAGGGCTGGATGGCCTCCCAAGAGAATTCTACCAAACATTTAAAGAAAAGTTAAAACCTATTCTTTTGAAGCTGTTCCAAAAAATAGAAATGGACGGAAAACTTCCAAACTCATTCTATGAGGCCAGCATTACCTTGATTCCAAAAGTAGACAAAGACCCACTAAAAAGAATTACAGACCAATATCCCTGATGAATCCGGATGCAAAAATTCTCAACAAGATACTAGCAAGCCAAATCTAACAATATATTAAAAGAATTATTCACCACAATCATGTGGGACTTATTCCTGGGCTACTGGGCTAGTTCAATATTTGCAAATCAATCAGTGTGACATGTTGCATTAATAAAAGAAATGAAAAGAACCATATGATCCTCTCAATAGATGCAGAAAAAGTATTTAACAAGATATAGCATCATTTCTTGGTAAAAACCCTCAAGAAAGTAGGGGTAGAAGGAACATACCTCAAGATCACAAAGACCATTTATGAAAGACCCACAGATAATATCATCCTCGATGGGGAAACTCTGAGAGCTTTCTCCTTAAGGTCAGGAACACTACAGAAATGTCCACTCTCACCCTTGTTGTTCAACATATTGTTGGAAGTCCTAGCCTCAGCAATCAGACAACAAAAAGAAATAAAAGGCATCCAAATCGGTAAGGAAGAAGTCAAACTTTCACTTTTTACAGACAATATGATACTCTATGTGGAAAACCCAAAAGACTCCCCCCAAAAAACTAATAGAACAGATACACGAATTCAGCAAAGTCACAGGATATAAAATCAATGTACAGAAATCAGTTGCATTTCTATACACCAATAATGAAGCAGCAGAAAGAGTAATCAAGGAATCAATCCCATTTAGAATTGCACCAAGAAGGGTAAAATACCTAGGAATAAACCTAACCAAAGATGTAAAAGATCTGTACACTGAAAACTATAGAAAGCTTATGAAAGAAATTGAAGAAAACACAAAGAAATGGAAAATCATTCCATGCTCATGTATCAAAAGAACAAATATTGTTAAAATGTCAATACTACCCAAAGCAATGTGCATATTCAATGCAATCCCCATGAAAATAACACCAGCATTCTTCACAGAGCTAGAATAAACAATTCTAAAATTTGATTGGAACCAGAAAAAAAAAAAAAACCAAATAGCCAAAGCAATCCCGAAAAAGAAAACCAAAGCTGGAGGTATCACAATTCTGGACTTCAAGCTGTATTACAAAGCTGCAATCATCAAAACAGTATGGTACTGGCACCAGAACAGACACACAGCTCAATGGAACAGAATAGAAAACCAAGAAATGGACACACAAATCTACGCCCAAGTAGTCTTCAACAACGCATGAAAGAATATCCAACGTAAAAAAGTCTCTTCAGCAAATAGTGTTGGGGAAAACTGGACAGTGACATGCAGAGGAATGAACCTGGACCATTTTCATGATACATAACAATGAATCAAAATGAATGAAAGACCTAAATGTGAGACAGGAAGCTATCAAAATCCTAGAGAGGAAAACAAGCAACCACCACTTTGACCTCAGTCACAGCAACTTCTTACTAGACATGTCTCCAGCGGTAAGGGAAGCAAAAGCAAAAATGAACTACTGGGACCTCATCGAGATAAAAAGCTTCTGCACAGCAAAGGAAACAATCAACAAAACTAAACAGCAACCAATGGAATGGGAGAAGGTATTTGTAAATGACATATCAGATAAAGGGTTAGTGTCCAAAATCTATAAAGAACTTATCAAACTCAACAAACAATCCAGTGAAGAAATGGGCAGAAGATATGAGCAGGCACTTTTCCAAAAACATCCAAATGGCTAACAGACATATGAAAAGATGCTCAACATCACTTATCATTAGGAAAATACAAACCAAAACTACAATGAGATACCACTTCACACCTGTCAGAATGGCTTAAAAGAACAACTCAGGAAACAACAGATGTTGGTGAGGATGCAGAGGAAGGAAGGGGAAACCTCTTGCACTGTTGGTGGGAATGCAAACTGGTGCAGCCACTCTGAAAAACGGTATAGGGGTTTCTCCAGAAAATTAAAAATAGGGCTACCCTACAACACAGTAACCCAAAGCTGAGTTAAATAAGTCAGTCAGAGAAAGATAAATATCACATGATTTCACTCATATGTAGAATTTTTAAGAAACAAAGCAGATGAACATAGGAAAGGGGAAGGAAAAATAAGATAAAAACAGAGAGGAAGACAAACCTTAACAGACTCTTAAATACAGAGAACAAACTGAGGGTTGCTGGAGGGGTGTTGGTTGAGGGATGGGCTAAATGGGTGATGGGCATTAAGGAGGGCACTTGTTGGGATGAGCACCACTGGATGTTAAATGTAAGTGATGAATCACTAAATTCTACTCCTGAAACCATTATTACACTATATGTTAACTAACTTGAATTTAAATAACATTTTAAAAAAATATTTTAAAAATTAGTATTTACATATATTGTGTAATACACTAAACATCTTATGGCAACTTGTTTTTTCCCATCACACTATGGTTTTTAAAAGTTGTTCCATAGGAATACAATCAGTGTTGAACAATATTAATGAGCTAATGTTGTAAATAACTTATCCATTACTAAATTTTCCGTATGAAAATACACATCCTTTGAATATCTTCTTGAACACAGGTGTAAGAATTATCAGCTTTCCTAGATATGGGATAACTGCTTTCCAATGATAAAATGAATTTTTCTTCCCTAGCAGTTGGAACTGTCAGACTTTACAGCTGCTCCAAGATGAGGATGGTAATTGAATTTTATTTTAATTTGTTTGAACATTTCTATATTCTTCTATGACTTGCTTTTTTATGACTTGCTAATTCAAGCCATTACTTCCTGCTGGGTTTTTGCTCTACTTCTTAGTGTGTAGGAATCTTCTGTATTGTGAACAACAATGTCCTATTGATATGTGTGCAGCATATACCTCTTCCAGTCCATGATTTGTCATTCTTTATGGTGTATGTTTCATACAAATGTTTGACTTGGTTTCTTTCTTTCTTTCTTTCTTTCTTTCTTTCTTTCTTTCTAGAGAGAGGGAGAGAGAGTGCAGGTGGGGGAGTGGCAGAAGGAAATGGAGGAAGAACATCTTCAGCAGGCTGCACACTCAGCAAGGAGCCCGTCTCTCTGTCGTGGGGCTCCATCCCGCCAACCCGAGATCAGGACCTGAGCCACCCAGGCGCCCCCATACAAATGTTTTAAATTACAAGTAGACAAATGTCACAACATTTTCTCGGATATGTTGTGCACGTTGTGTCTGGATTAAGAAATCAATCCCTAACCTGATATCATAAACATATTCCTTTTAAAGTTGGTGAAGTTTTGCTTTCCACAGTCAATCCAGTAGGACTCATTCTTTGTGTCATTTGTTATGTACGATACCCGGTTGTCCCAGCAGTCTTTACCAACAGTTAGCACAACCACTCCCTGATTCTGAATCAACCATGTCATCTACTGATTGCTAAGAAATACTTGATCTATTTCTAGGCTTTCTGGTCTGTTACACAGATTCATTTGTCAGTCCCTATGGCCAGAGCTAATCCACCACATGAAGTACCAAGGGAAATAATTTCCATAGCTATAGGGCATTCCTCTCTCCTTATGCTCTTCCTATAGTTGTATCAGTTCTTCTTTGCTCTTTGTTCTCATGCATGAATATTTGGGTCATTTTACTAAGGTCCATTTTTAAAAGAAACCTGTGGTATTTTGACAGGAATTGCAACAAAGCCTAGATTAATGGAAGAGAATTGACATATTTAAAACACTAGTCTCCATAAACATTGCTTAAGTCTACATTTTTTATGGTATCCTTGTTGTCCTTCAGCAAAGTTTTGTAATTTTATAATCCAGTCTTGGACTTCATTTTATTTTATTTTATTTCATTTCATTTTATTTATTTTATTTTATTTCATTTAAATTCAAGTTAGTTAGTATACAGTGTAGTCTTGGGTTCAGGAGTAGAATCCAGTGATTCATCTCTCTAATCTGACACCCAGTGCTCATCCTGAAAAGTGCCCTCCTTATTGCCCTCACCCATTTAACCAATCCCCTCCAGCAACCCTCAGTTTGTTCTCTGTATTTAAGAGTCTCTTATGGTTTGCCTCCCTCTCTGTTTTTATCTTATTTTTCCTTCCCTTCCCCTATGTTCATCTGTTGTGTTTCTCAAATTCCACATATAAGTGAAATCATGATATCTGTCTTTCTCTGACTTATGGACCTCATTTCTTAGAATTATTTCTACGTTCCTTAAATTTTCTGTTTCTATGGGGAATAGGAATCTTTTAGAGATAATATTTTGCAATGTATTTTTAAAGTGTATCAACAGTATTGATTTTTCAATATTGATTTATAGCAAATAATTGTTCTGAATATTCTTAATTCATATAGGGAGTCTCATGGGTTTCTTCTGTAGACAATCATATTTTTCTGTGAATTCTTTCCATTTTGTTCTTTTTCTTCCAATTCTTATATGGCAAAAATTTCTTCTAGTGTTCTCTTCCTAGATAGGACAATGCTTCCAGCACTTATGCCAAAGGCTCAATATAAATTCCCTGATGTATATGGATTTTTGGCCAGATTTTCCAGAGATGCCACAGCATCGGCTCTAGCTTACAGCTCCTGCTCTGAGTTCTTTTTCTTTCTCCTACCTCTGTAATACCATTTCTTTCTTTTAGATTTAGCTCTGTGTTTTTTCTTTTCCTTTAATAATTAATATAGATTGTCTATATGTTTTAATAGGGATATACCTATCAAACATCAGCTAAGTCTGTCGTGTTACCAACACACTGCCTCTAAAATATTATACTTCTCTACCATTTCAGCTAACCATAATTTCTGAGCCATCCCATTTATTGAACCCTCCCAACCCTGAAATAATATGGTCCTTTGTGTACAGGAGAAAGGGCATTTAAGAGAGAAAATCAAATTCATTTAGGTGCAGAGATTTTTTTAAAAATGCATATCATTTTTAGAGGGAGATCATTTTAGCTGTTTCCCCTTGCCAACCATATAATTTCAATGTGTACTATAGGAGACACTGAGAATTGGTAATTAAATTAATTACAGATAGATTTAATTATTGAGTCCAGGTCTCTTTAGAAAATCTAGTGAATTACTTAGTATATCCTGGACCACAGTAACAAATACATGTAAAATATGCAATAGTTTACACAAAATACAGTTATTTTTCTATTGTACAGTAGTCCAAGTGGGTGTGCCTGGTGGTGGGTAGCTTTCCTGCATGAAGAGCACTAGGGACACAGGCTCATTCCACCTGTGATTCCACCATTCCCGTCAGCCTCCTGGCCATTTACATCCAGCTGGCCCAAGGAGACAGAGAACTTGGAGGAAGAGCAGAACATGGACGGATTGGCTAGAACTCAGTCACTTGCCGCACTCCAGCGCAAGGGAGGCTGGGTATGTAATCTAGCGGAATGCCCAGGAAGAAAAGAACAAAGGGGATTCAGGTAATATCCTGGTAGTCTCTAGCACAGTTAGTTTGCCTCAGAGCCCAGGTGGATGAAAGGAGGGAACCTTCTTCAGCAGAGAAACAATTAAGAGAGCACTACAATATTTCAGGTAGAAATTGATGGTGGTCAAAGCTAAAGCACTGAAACAATAAGTATAAAATTTATGTACATATAAAAAAGAAAACTTATGTATGAATTATTTAAAAGGAAGAATCAACAAGATCAGGTGTAGAGATGAGGGATAACCTAAGTGACAATGTCTGGTAGCATCCCTCTCGGGAGAACCCATGAAATAAACCTGGCTATATTCAAACTATTGAGTACAAACATATTGGTGTGTAAACTAATATTCTAAATAATCTCTGGAAGGGAGATGAAAATAAGATATCGTTCTCTTTCTCAAGCATTTTGCTGTCTCCTCAGGGAGGATGTGCAGAGGATGAGGCTCAGTCGGACATGTTGGTAGGATAACTGTGCATGGAAATATGGGAAGAAAAGACAGTCTACCCACAGATACCTAGAGTCTACTAAGCAGGAGATGAAGCCACAATGGAGTTGGATGGGTCACCAGAGGAAATAATAAAAAGAGGTAAGGCAAGGTCAAAGAGAAAAACTTGATTCCATAAATTTAAGGGTTTGGAATAAAGATAAAATCTATTGAAGGAGGTGGTGAATATCTACTTTCAAAATTGGCTACCTGGAGAGTAAACACCAATTCTTCCTTTGTTACAGTCTAACTCCAGTGGTCCTGTGATTTACAACTTTCCATGCCAATGTAGACAGACCCTGGTTACCTCCCGGCTCTGGGTTCACCCTCAGTCTGGACAGTGGAACAATATCTAATTGTTCACTGTACCCTGGTATGAACCACCCCTTGCATTGGAGTTTTTGCAAAGAATCCAAAACACTGTCCTTTCATTTCCATGTGTAATAAAATTATCATGTGATTCTTCCTTCTCCATTAAGTTGTAAGGTATTACAGAGTAAAGACTATGTCATATATGACTAAATGGATAAACTGTTTTTCACATATGTATAATTTTTCCACAAAGCCTAACAAACTTTCTAACACAGAGAAATTAGGTCCAGTGACAAACAGGGATTTTCCCTAGAACATATTGGCTATCTATGCATTTAGTAAACCCAAGTATAGACACAGCAACCACAGAAGTTAAAAATGTTGGTTTAGAATATCATTACATACAATAAATTTACTAATAATGCTGGATTCCTCTTCCCTTTCTGCTGAAGGATCCATGAGAGGAGATAACCAGTCCTTTGCCCTTGGTTTCATTCTCCTGGGACTTACTGGTCAGCAACAACAGGAAAATTTCTTCTTCATCCTCTTCCTCTTCATTTACCCCATCACATTGATTGGAAACCTGCTCATCATCTTGGCCATTCGCTCTGACATTCACCTTCACAACCCCATGTATTTTTTCCTTGCCAACCTCTCCTTTGTTGACATCTTATTCTCCTCTGTAACCATCCCAAAGATGCTAGCCAACCATGTCTTGGGCAGCAAAGCCATCTCCTTTGGGGGATGTCTAACACAGATGTATTTCATGATTGACATGTCTAACACAGATAGCTATATCCTGGCTGTGATGGCATATGATCGTGCCGTGGCCATCAGCCGCCCACTTCGTTACACAACAATTATGAGCCCACGGACTTGTGTCTTGCTGGTTGTTGGGTCTTGGGTGGTTGGAAACGCCAATGCCCTCCCCCACACTCTGCTCACAGCTAGTCTGTCTTTCTGTGGCAACCAGAAAGTAGCCAACTTCTACTGTGACACTGCCTCTTTACTCAAGCTGTCCTGTTCTGACATTTACTTTAATGTGAAGATGATGTACCTAGGGGTTGGTATTTTCTCTGTGCCATTACTATGCATCATCATCTCCTACATCCGGGTCTTTTCCACAGTCTTACGGGTTCCATCCACCAAGGGTGTGCTC
Source organism: Lynx canadensis (assembly GCF_007474595.2). Taxonomy (NCBI): domain Eukaryota; kingdom Metazoa; phylum Chordata; class Mammalia; order Carnivora; family Felidae; genus Lynx; species Lynx canadensis. The sequence continues at coordinate 13,374,166 of NC_044316.2, forward strand.
AAAGCCTTCTCCACCTGTGGCTCCCATCTCACTGTTGTTTCTCTGTATTATGGGACAGTCATGGGCATGTATTTCCGCCCTCTGACTAGTTATAGCCTGAAGGACGCAGTGATAACTGTGATGTACATTGCAGTGACCCCAATGCTAAATCCTTTCATCTACAGTCTGAGAAACCGAGACATGAAGGCTGCCCTGGGAAAACTATTCAGCAAAAGACTCTCCTCATAACCAAGTGAGGACATATTGAGGAATGCAGTCATCAATTAGGCTGCACTTGAAAATCCAGCTGCAATCCCCTCCCCCTCCAAGAAGCCACTTTTGTTTCCAGCCACTGAAGTCTTATCAGATCTTGTAACAGTTTCATGAGACATCCCATTGAGATTATAGATATGTAGATGTTAGTGTTCCTTTTTCAGAGTTACAGCAAAGGAATATTGGGATCATGTCCCAGCTACGCTACTGACTAGCACTTCATTTCCGTATCTAAATAATAAAAATAAGAATGTCTTCCTTGTCTGTCATAGGGTGTGAGAGTAACAGTACTTCATGCTTTGAAGGTTGTAAGTCCCTATTGAAATGTCTATTGGACTATTGTCAATTGGACTATCATGCTTCATCATCCCTACTTTGCTTGTGAACCTTGAGGGCAAGACCTATCTTAACACATCACTCTATTTCTTCCAATGTTGGTCATTAAAGTGCAACCAATAAATACATGGAGGTGAAATAAAGGAATGCAATTGAATAAATGTAGCCTGATAATGATCAGGCATGATCAGTTTGACATTCGTTCCCATCCATCATATACCTGCTATTTCTGAAAGTTACTTTTGATCCATTTTTTAAATTTTTTTTTTTGAGAGAGAAAAAGACAGAGCATAAGCAGGAAAAGGACAGAGAGAAAGGAAGACACAGAACCCAAAGCAGGTCCTAGGCTCTGAGCTATCAGCACAGAGCCCAACATGGGGCTTGAACTCATGAACTGTGAGATCATGACCTGAGCCAAAGTCAGACTCTTAACCGACTGAGCCACCCAGGTGCCCCTACTTTTGATCCGTTTAAGGAGAAATCATACCCACTATTTTTATTATTTAATTTTTTTTATTTCAGTATAGTTGATAGACAATGTTACATAGTTTCAAGTATACAGGTAGTGATTTGAGAAGTTTATACATTGCCCTACACTCACCACAAGTATAGCTACCATCTGTTGCCATACAATGCTATTACAATATCATTGAGTATATTCTTTATGCTGTACATTTTATGCCTATGACTTATTCCTACCATAGCTGGAAGACTCTATTTCCCACTCTCCTTTACTCATTTTGCCCATCCCAATGATAGACAAATGGATATGGAGATGCAGTATATATATATATATATATATATATATATATATATAATGGAATATTAGCCATTAAAAAGAATGAGATCATACCATCTGCAGCAACATGGAGGGACCTTGAATGTTTTATGCAAAATGAAGTGTCAGACTGAGAAAGACAAATGCCATATGATTTCACTCACTTGTAGAATCTAAAAAAAAAAAAAAAAAAATGAATAGGGGCACCTGGGCGGCTCAGTTGGTTAAGCATCTGATTTCAGCTCAGGTCATGATCTTGCAGTTCATGAGTTCAAGCCCTGCATTGGGCTCTGTGCTGACAGCTCAGAGCCTGGAGCCTGCTTTATATTCTGTGTCTCCCTCTCTCTCTCTGCCCCTCCCCTGCTCGCACTCTGTCTCTCTCTCTCTCTTTCTTTCTCTCTCTCTCTCTCTCTCAAAAATAAATAAACACTTTAAAAAAAGGAATAAACAAACATATCCATTATTTCTTAATACAAATGATTTAAAACAAAGAATTAGATACTTTCATGTATTCTGAAAGTGACTACAAGAAATAAAAGATGGATGCTGGTGTAACCTTAAAGTTATTAACTACAGGAAGAAGTTACTTCCATTAGAACAGAAGGCTCTAAATGGAAACAGTGGTGCTCCCAGGACCTGGGAGCTCAGAAGAATTTCATATCTGGTGCTCAGGTCTTTGAGAAAAGTTGCCAACCTTCTGCCACTTGGTCCTCACCTGCTGAAGTGACCCCAACTTTCATTCCTGGGGGATCTGACTCCTCAGTAGTACTTCCTGTCTTTTTGGGTGTGTTGGGAAGGGCTGTTGACATAGTTTCTATTCTATTTCTGTTCATGGAAATACTAATGCATCCCAGACATGGCTACAGGCATGGGCCTCCTGGCAGCCCAGTATGTGGTATCAACACAATGTCCTTCTAATTGGGATCGACCACTCAACCAGCAGAGGAATCCTTTATTTTCTGAAGAGTCCATAGAGTCTTGCTGCAATCTGGTAAATCTTTTCATAATAATATAAACTGAAATATGTAAATCCCAAAAGATTATTATTGATAACCTTTTCATAAGGCTATTAGCTACTAAAGAGCCAAAAATACACTTTGTGACAATAGACGTAGATGCAATAAAAATGCATTAAAACAAAAACATGAGAACAACGAGTATAGGATTCAAGATGAAGGGTCATCCAAGAGGAAAGACTGAAGAAAATGGAAGGGGATAGCAACATATAGAGCTTATTACTAAAGTCCTAATTGTCATGTTGGGTGGTGGGTCAATGAGTGTTTACGATATTTTTCTTTAAAAAAATACAATACTTCTCTTTATGAATTAATCAATACATAGATGATGGATAGGTAGATAGACATACGTAGATACATTAAAAAGAAGAAGAGATCTGCATGAAGCAATGAGGGGGGGTTGTCTTTAATCCAGGATTGGAGAGAGAGAGAAAGCAGTAAGGGAGTAGTGGAGTGGGGAGACCAAGAATTTAATCGGGCATCTCAGAGCCCCCTAGGAAGAGACAATGAAGATATAGACAAAGAATCTAGATGCAAAAGTAATGAGGACATAGAAAAAATAGAATACAATAACTTTTATAACAATAAATGATGCCTGTAATAAAAAGAGTGAAGGAGAGAGTGATTTTTTAAAAATTATTTGCACTTGGGGCAGATTTTAAAGGGTTCCTGTGGGACATCTCATGGAAGTATTAATAAATTGTACAATGAAGATACAAAACATCGCAGCAAAATTAACAGAGCATGAATCAGAGTGGAGTTGATACATGGAAAGTTTAGAAATGGATGAGATCATCTAGTGGACTCTTGTAGAATGTCTAAATTTCAAGAAAGTGCTCCATAATGGAGAATAAAGATTCTAGTGGAAGAAGAAATTTGTACAATCTTGACTGATGTCCCTGCAAGTCAGGCTATGTGTCTCTCTCAATGTGCTATCTGTCAAAGACCATTGCACTGTATATTTTCAGTGCATTGCAATTATACTCTTGAGTGGTCACACAAATACTTGTTTGGAAAAAAATGAAACAGTAGCCTTCATAAGGAACAAAGTGATGAGTGCTACAAAGGAAGTTCAATATACCATGTAGCCTCAGAAAAATTAAGAACTAAATATTTATTAAATTGGATATTCATTAAACATCTAAAAATGTGTGTGCATATGTATTTTATATCACATATACAATTGTCTTTTTTAATATTCAAAACAGTCCTGCAACATAGATAATAATGGCCCTCTTTTACAGACAAGAAAACCAGATCTCTGAAAGGTGATGTGACTTATCCGATGTCTTTCAATTAGAAGGAACAAATGAGGATTTTGAACCCAGCTTTCCCGATGCCTAATATGTTTCATTGATTCAACAGCTGGCCCATAGAGAAGATATGAAATACTAAGGAGAGATATCTAAGGAAGTCGGGATGTGTGCAGGAGACATGACCAGGATTTTGACAAATATTAGCCACAGCAATAGGTGAGCTACAGAGCAGAGGGGAGAAACACAGACTCACATAGATGGTATCAAACTTTATTATTCTTTGTGCTTTAAAAAGAATATTTATCATTACTGTCCTTTATTTATGAAAATAATGAATTCTTATCTACAATTTATTGAGCAATTTTATGTGCCTGGCCACATGTGAAGCCCAACATGTGAAGTATTCACTTCATCTTCATGCTTTAAAGCAGGAGAGAGAAGTGGTCCTTTATCTAGGTTCCCATTCTCATCACCATCATTCAATACATCCAAACGTACCCAATGCCATTACAAAAAATGCCAAGGAATTCACAAAGAGAGATGACAGTAATATAAATCACAGCTATCACGTTCTGTTCATGCCTCCGGTTTCCCAGGAGGTCCTGGACATTGTTAAATGGTGTAGCACTGGGCCATGGGCCTGGGCAAAAAGCAGAGCAAAGGAAGTGTTTCTATTCTAACATTATGCCTTCCCTATCCTGAAGAAAGAGATAGCAAGATAGATATCCTCTGAGGACAGTTGTTCGTTCAGGCTACAGAAAGGAAAAACCTTCCAAATCATTTTTAAAGCACTTGCACTGGTGATTTTAAAACCTGATAAATATTGCACAAAACTAAAACCACAGATGATATGGCTTGATGCAAAAATTCTCAAAAAATATGAGAAGGGGCCAATAAAACATTAAAAGAAGACAATATCTTCACCACATGGAGCTTATTCCAGGAGTGCAAAGAATAATACACATTATGAAAATTTCAATTAGGAAATTACATATTAGGAAAAATAATGGGAAAGCTTCAGATATTTAACAATATTCAAAACCCATTTCTCATTAAAAATCATCATTAATTGGAAAATCGATTGATGTTTCAGGAACATGATATTATATATATATCTCTCTATTAAAAAGCTAATTTCATAACGGGAGAAGGGAGGCATTTCTACTCAAGTCATGAGAAACATGAGGATGCTCATTGCTAAAATTCCTAGTTTTTTTAAGAGTTGAACATTCCTATTTTTTTATTTTTATTAAAATTACTGTTAGTTAAAATACTGTGTAAGATTAGTTTAAGGTGTACCATTTAGTGACTCAACACTTCCATACATCACCCAGTGCTCATCACAACAGGTGTACTCCTAATCCCTATCACCTATTTAACCATCCCCAACCCACCCCCCTTCTGGTAAACATCAGTTTGTTCTCTATAGTTAGAGTCTGTTTCTTGGTTTGCCCCCCCCCCCCCCCCCCCCGTAGTTTGTTTTGTTTCTTAAATTCTACATATGAGAGAAATCATATAGTATTTGTCTTTTCTCTGACTGACTTATTTCAATTAGCATTTAAAATTCCTATTTAAAATTATATTTGAGGGGCACCTGCATGGCTCAGTCGGTTAAGCATAGGACTTCGGCTCAGGTCATGATCTCACAGTTCACGGGTTTGAGCCCCGTATCAAGCTCTGTGCTGACAGTTCAGAACCTGGAGCCGGCTTCAGATTATGTGTTTCCCTTTCTCTCTGCCCCTCCCCTGCTTGTACTCTGTTTCTGACTCTGTCTCTCTCTCTCTCTCCCAAAAATAAATAAACATTAAAAAACATTTTTAATTATATTGAAGGATACATTTACTGCAATTCATCAAAAGCAGTGCTAAAGGGGAAATTACTAGATAAAACTACTTACAGTAGGGGCGCCTGGGTGGCGCAGTCGGTTAAGCGTCCGACTTCAGCCAGGTCGCGATCTCGCGGTCTGTGAGTTCGAGCCCCGCGTCGGGCTCTGGGCTGATGGCTCAGAGCCTGGAGCCTGTTTCCGATTCTGTGTCTCCCTCTCTCTCTGCCCCTCCCCCGTTCATGCTCTGTCTCTCTCTGTCCCAAAAATAAATAAACGTTGAAAAAAAAAACAAAACTGCTTACAGTAAAAAATAAGAATGATCTCACATCAATAACCTAACTTCACACCCCAAGGAACTAGAAAAAGAACACACTAAAACCCAAAGCTAGCAGAAGAAAGGAAATATAAAAATTAGAGCAGAGAGGGTCGGCTGGGTAGCTTAGTGGGTTAAGTTTCCAACTCTTGCTTCTGGCTCAGTTCACCGTCTCACATGGTGAGATCCAGCCCTGCCTTGGGTCTCACTAAGAAGTTTAAGTTCTCTCTCCCCCTCTCTCTCTCATCCTCTCCTCCCCCACTCTCTCTCTCAAAAAACAAACAAAAAAAATTAGATCAGAGAAAAATGAAATAGAGAATAGAAAAACAATAGAGAAAGTCAATAAAACCAAAAGTTGGTCCTTCAAAAAGATCAACCAAATTGACAAAAAATTAGTTGGATGGCCTAAGGAAAATAGAAGATTCAAATTTCTAAAATCAGGAATGAAAGTGGGGGCAGCGGGCCTTCACTGTGGGCAGCGCTAGTCAGCCAGGTGGATGCCGCTGCCCTTGGCCCAGCAGTGCGCCACCCCCCCCAGTGGCGGCAAGGCTATGCTGGAGGTTCAGAAGAAATGGGGCCAGTGGCTAGGTCCAGACAAAGTGGGAGGCTGCGGCCCTGAGGCCAGGGTTCAGGAGGAAAGCAGGCAAAAGAAGGGAGTGGTGGCCCTTCTCTCTAAAACAGAGAGAAGAGGCAAGTCTGTCAAGGGAAAAAGAAAAGTTACTGAAACCTGAAGTGATGATCCAGTCATCACTTAAGCCATTTTCGGAAGAAAGAAGGCTTCAGAGACCTTGGGAGTTAAAGGCAGGAAGCCAGAAGAGTATTTTAAGTCGATGCAAAGCTCAGTAGTGAAATTACCTAGTGATCGTCATTGTATTGAAAACAGATCTTCATGGGAAGGCTTGAGCAATGACGCTGAAGAAAAGAAGTTAGGCTGTCACAAAACAATACTGATGACTGAGTACCATAACAGAAAGAAACTGAATCTTCAAGTAAAGAAAAATTGGATTCTAATATAAATTGTTTGTCTTCATTCAGTCTCTCTGGTAGAACCGACTTTAATGATTATAAAGGAACCTATAATCACTGATGATAAAAAAGATGAAGTCCGAGGAACCTAGCAGAAGTGGGTCAGAGGTAGTTTTTTTTGTTTGTTTGTTTGTTTTTTTGGTGCAAAAAGGTGATTTTATTAAAGCATAGGGACAGGACCCGTGGGCAGGAAGAACTGCACTGTAAATGTGGGGGTGATGGATTTATGAGGGGGGGTGGGAAGAGGGAGTTCCTAAAGGGATTTTCATATGCTAAAGACTCACAGGTTATTGGAGGCCTAGCTATTGTCAAGCTAAGGTTGTTTTTGCCTCTAGCAAAGCATTAACCTTAAGACTGTAGGGAGTTCCTGGGCACCTGGGTGGCTCAGTAGGTTAACCAATTGACTTTGGCTCAGGTCCTGATCTCGTGGTTCCTGGGTTTGAGCCTGGCATCAGGCTCCGTGCTGATGGCTCAGAGCCTGGAGCCTGCTTCAGATTCTGTGTCTCCCTCTCTCTCTTCCCCTCCTCTGCTCATTCTTGGTCTCTCAACAATAAATAAACGTTAAAAGAACAAAAGACAGTAGGGAGTTCTGTTGATGGATTGTCTTTTTCTGATAAATTGGTGGAAACTCTTAACAGTTTAACCATTTGGGTTTTTTTGGTCCTTTCCTGTTTTTGGGTAGCCTGGAGTGTCCAAGGAATATCACGCATATCCCACCCGCAGGGGGGTGAGGGGGGATTGCAGTGAGGGGTGTGCTAGCTTGTGCTTTGCCCCTTAGCCTGCCTCCTGCTCCCTCATCATATACCCCCAGAACAATTTTGACCCTTAAATCTTTAAAGTTGTTGAAGGTGAAACGGAAAGTAATTTCTAATACCGCTGAAGATACTCAGCTAACCAATGTGACTCAAAACTCAGCAGGAAGTAAAAAAAAATTAGAGGGAATTTGACAAAACTTAATTTGACAGGGCTTCACAGTATGACCAGGAAGCAAATAACTCTACAGGCAAAGTTATTCATCGAAAGGCATGTATTTTTGGGGCACCTGGATGGCTCAGTTGGTTGAGGTCCAACTTTGGCTCAGGTCATGATCTCACAGTTCATGGGTTTGAGCCCCCACATCAGGCTCCGTGCTGACCACGTGGAGCCTGCTTCTGATTCTGTCTCTCTCTCTCTCAAAAATAAACTTTTAAAAAAAGGCATTTATTGCTAAGCAAACACTTGTGGTTCCAGAATTGATTAAAATATTGAACACAGGACAGCTATTTTTAAAATTCCATCACTTAAGAATAACACAGACAAAAAGAAAAGAAATAAATGCCAGATCATGAGAGAGAGAAGCATATGGTTCCCTAGAACTTCTTGACAATTTACCTAGAGCAGAGGTAAGACAAAACAGGAGTAAAGAAAATATCTCCACAGGAACTTCAGGACCTCAATCATTGAGTATACAAAATAACGTAACTCCAGTGCAAGCTAAGTCTGACTCGTGCAGCTGCAAGGATTCCTGTAGTATTTCTCCAAGCTTTTAAAGCAAGGTAATGATAATAAACCATGTAACTACATCTCTGAATCAGGCAATATTGTTTTCAATAATGAAGCTGTTTCTCTCACAGTTGAAAGAAATATTTTTCTTGTGATCTTGGGTGTATAGAAAAAAGGTCTATCTTCTGCTCTAATGAACAAGAAACATTCAAACCAGTTTCCTCTGAAGTTAGTGGCAGAGAAATGACTAAGAACTTCTCAGAATTTAAAATGGAGTTTCCAGATATTCTTAAAGCATATGAAGGAGATGTCCTCTTAATTGATGTCATTCAAGATGACCCACACCTTTCTGGGATCGCCAATGAAGGGCATTCATTTATTTCAATGGTTCCTATGATAAGCCAGGGGCCCAGTATTTCTAAACAGCACCAATCAACAGACTTTAAGCACATAGAACTTCCAGAAAAAAAGAACCAAGCGATGACTTGAGAGAACTTCCTATACTGGATCCTGCACTGATGAAGTCAGAGATCTGTGCTTCACTGTCAGCAGCAAAGAGAAAACACGATTCCAAAGATGAAAACATTTCCTTAGGGGAAATTACTAATGAGACCTGTAAAAGCGAAAAACTGGGACAACTCAGTGAACACATAAAAAGTTCAGACTTGGATGAAAAGGAACTTTCATATATTAAATATATTCTTACATTACTTATCATCAGGGAAATATAAATCAAAACTACGAAGAGATACCAACTCATACTCATACTCAAAATGGCCAAAATTAACAACACAGGAAACAACAGACACTGGTGAGGATGCAGAGAAAGGAGAACCTTCTTGAACCACTGGTGAGAATGTAAACCGTGCAGCCAATCTGGAGAACAGTATGGGGGTTTCTCAAAAAGCTAAAAATAGAACTACCCTACAACCCAGCAAGTGCACTACTAGGTATTTACCCAAAGGATACAAAAATACAGATTTAAAGGGATACATGCACCCCAATGTTGATAGCAGCATTATCAACAACAGCCAAATCATGGCAAGAGCCCAAATGTCCATTGACTAATGAGCAGAAAAAGAAGATGTGGTATGTATGTATGTATATACATATGTATACTGGACTATTGCTCAACCATAAAAAGAATGAAGTTTTACCATTTGAAATGACATGGATGGAGCTGGGGAGTATTATGCTAAGCGAAATAAGTCAATCAGAGAAAGACAAATACTGTATGATTTCACTTACATGTGGAATTTAAGAAACAAAACAAATGAGCCCAAGGTGGGGGGAAAGAGAGGCAAACCATAAAACAGACTCTTAACTATAGAAAACAAACTGAGGGTCACTGGAGGGAAGGTGCACAGGAGGGTGGGCTAGATGTGTGACGGGTATTGAGGAGGGCACTTGTGATGAGCACTGGGTGTTGTATGAAGCCCTTCCCCATTTCAAGATTTAAAATTTTCTCCTGGTGTTTTTCTGTTGTTTTTTTTTTTTTTCAATAAATTTGAATTTTTTATCTACCTAAATCTAAAATTTATCTTTGGAGAAAGGATGTAAAAACAATGTAACCTATAACTTTTTTTTGGACATGGCTTTTGCGCACTTTGCATTCTCCTGGCATAAGAAAATATCTAAAATATTTATGTTCACACCTGTTAATGTCATAACTTATGGTTTCTGGTTTTGATATCATGCTTAGGCTTTCTCCACCCTCCAAATTATACAAATACCCTTTTATTTATTTTGCTACTTCTGATATTTATTTTTTATATTTAAAATTTTTTTAACGTTTATTCATTTTTGAGAGAGAGAGAGAGACAGAGTGTGAGTGGGGGACAGGCAGAGAAAGAGGGAGACATAGAATCGGAAGCAGGCTCCAGGCTCTGAATGGTCAGCACAGAGCCCAATGTGGGGCTCGAACCCATGAACCACGAAATCATGGCCTGAGCTGAAGTTGGATGCCTAACCGACTGAGCCACCCAGGTGCCCCTATTTTTTATATTTAAATCTTTATTGAACCTAAAAAGCATTTTGACATATGGTGAGTTGGTACAAAGCTCATTTTCTATCCAGTTAACTAGACTGTTGTTCTACTGACATTTATTGAATCATTTCCTCATAAATTTCAAATGCTATCTTCAATATTTTCAAGTTTTTATGTATGGAACTATTCCTTTACTTCTCTTTTGTTTCATTGATTGCTCAGGTCCTTGTACTGATACCATATGGTCAATTATTTGAAAAATAAAAATAGCAAACAAAATAAAAATAAAACAAGGAATGCTTGCTTTAAAAGATACTAAGATGTGAGGTGCGTGGGTGGCTGAGTCGGTTAGCGTCCAACTTCAGCTCAGGTCATGAGTTTGAGCCCCGTATGGGTCTCTGCTGTCAGCACAGAGCCCACTTCAGATTCTCTATCCCCCTTTCTCTCTCTCCCTCCCCCGCTCATTCTCTCTCTCTCTCTTTTTCTCTCTCAAAATAAGTATATAAATTTAAAAATAAATAAATAAGTAAGTAAAAATACTAAGATGCATTATAAATCTAAAATATTTTTGGTTGTTCTTATATTCTCCTAGAGTGCCTTAAACTCATGATAAAATAGTTTTTTAAATCTATAAATTAAGAATTACATCTTTACCTTTAATATTCTCATTCAGGAACATGGTATTCTTTTTATTTGTTAAAGTTTTATGTTTCTCAGTTGATTTTTGCAATTTTCTTCATAAGGATTAATAGTATATGAAGTGTATATCATTATGTAATATGTGATTATGGACTTTAAAAAAAGAATAGTTGTTAAGAGAGTACATTTCCAGAGTCCTCATCACAAGGAGAAAGTTTTTCCTTGCTTTCTTCTTCGTTTTTGTTATATCTCTGTAAGAAGATGTTAGCTAAACCTATTGTAGAGATTTTACAATATATGTAAATCCTACCATCATGCTGTATGCTTTAAACTTACACAGTAATGTATATCAATTAATTCTCAATAAGACTGGAAAAAATTTTAATAATTAAAAATTGAATTTTTAAAAAATTGAAAAGATTAGGCAGATATAAAGTGAGATATTAGAGGGTTATCTCAGCTCAAACAAAAATGAAAGTGGACTCATTACTACCAATTTTATAGAGATAAAAAAGGATAGTAAGAGAGGATTATGCACAATTATATGCACAAATTTCTAGAAACACATAACCTACTAAGACTAAATTATGAAGAAACAAACAATCTAAATAGACCTATAACAAGTAAGGGCATTAAATCAGTAGTGAAAAATTTTCCAACAAAGAAAACCTGTGGACCTGAGGGCTTCACTGGTGAATTTTAACAAACATTTAAAGAAGAACTAATACCAATCATTCTCAAACTTTTCCAAGAATATGAAGAGGAGAGGAATTTCCTAACATTCTGTGAGAATACCAAAACAACCAAAGACACTACAAGAAAAAAAAAGAAAACTTCATACCAATATCCCTTATGAACAATGATCTAAAAATCCTCAACAAAACAGTAGCAAACAGAGTTCTGCAGCACATTAAAAGGTTTAGACACCATGACCAAGTGGAATTTACTCCTAAAATGCCAGGATCATTCCACACAGAAAAATTGATCTCCCTCTCTCCCACACCCCCAGGCCCTGATAAACGATCCTCTACTCTCTGTTACTATGACTGTGACTTTCCTGTAATACACATAGAAATGAGATCATTCACTATTTGTCTCTATGTCTGGCTAATTTCACTGAGATCCCTTAGGTTCACTATTGTTATGTAAATGGAAGAATTGGCTTCTTTCTTGTGACTGAATAATATTCCATTAAATGCAGTGTATATGTGTGTGTGTGTGTGTGTATATATACACACACGATATATATATGTTGGAACACCCAACAGGATGTTCCAATTGGTGCCAGGAGCCCATATGCCAACAAAGTGTCTAGAAAAGGTCAGCTCAGAGCTTGGACCCTGGAGACACATTCTCTAAGAAACCCTCTTGCCCATACTTCCTTCTAGAAAAGAACTCTGGGAAAGATTACTCTTGAGAACCACTGTCTCCTCAGGGCACAGCCATAGGAGTGTGTAATGAGTCTCAACAATTACTCTGACTACGGCCAGGATGAAGACCTGAGGGAGTCACGTTTCAAGAGATGTTATAATCTGGTAAAGAATTCCTAATTTTCTCTATTCTATGACCACCTTGCTTCCTGAGGAGGAAGCTAGAGTTCCCGTCTTCATGGCCCATCTAGAACAGTCATCCCTTCTGCTCTATCATTAGGAAACTCGAGGCTCTTTTGTCCAAACCATCCAAGTCCTAACTCCTTCACCTCAAGTACAGAGGACCAGAGACCCACTCTTCAGGCCTACTACTGACCTTTTCTGCAGCATGCCTGCCTCCCCAGGGAGGAATGTTCACAAGTGTTTCAGCAGCTGGCTGTGAACTTCCCACTTGTGGAAGAGGAGTGAAGGCCACAGGACCAAAACCCCTTTGACAGCATCTGAGCTGACTCCTCAATAGGAGGTGTGAATGTTGTGGAAAAGGGTCTTTATGACAGTGACAAATCAAGGATAGATAGCCAGCAACTGCACTACCTGCATTAGCTCCTTTGATCCTCACATAACCTCCAAAGGTAAGGTATTTTTGTCATTTTATCAGGTGAAAAATGGTGAGTTGAATTGCCTAAAGTCACACAGAGATGTAGTAGCAAAATTAGGACTCAAACCTTGGCTCCAGAACCCAAGTTCTCAAGGTCAGATGGCTAAAAAAAGCAAAGAGAAAAACAGCGACGCTTTCTCTCTGATAATTCTCCTTGGGCTTACTCCAAGAAAACAGGATGAGGAAGGGGCATTTGTTTGGTTATATTAGTTCTGCACTCTCTCCATCTCCTGAATTTATAGTGTGTATGTGCACTCATTATCACCAAGAAAAGCTACAAACCCTCCTTTTACTCCCACATACAATGGTGCATACTCATTGGCCCCTTCAGGAAATTATGTTATTTCATTGGCAAAGTAGCAAAGAGTTGAACTTTGAGGAGTCTCAAAGCACTTAGAGGATGTCCAGTTAGCATGTTTGCTGCTTCCAATGACCAGGGAAAGCATTTGGCCTCTTCTGTGCCTTCTAGACTCTCTTCACACCATTTTACTCATGTTACAGGCATTTCAGAGCACAAACATTTTCCAGAAAGGTGGTTTTAGTGACCCAACATTGCCCTCAACTCTGAGTTACTTCCTGTGAACTCAAGGCTCTTATTCTGCTTCTAGCATTCATGCTTTTGTACCTCCTAGCTCCTCGCCCTGGGGCCAAAAGTTTCTGTTACCTTTTTCTCCAAGAATTTTGCAGAAATCATTCTGCATTCTCTCCATGATGACACCCTGACATCCAGTTCTGAGTATCTCTATCCTCAGTCCCTGTGCTCAGAAACTTCTCTGCTCTAGTTCCCTGTTTCTCCAGTTCTCCCATTGATTATACCAACCACTTCTCTTCTGGTGTTACTTGCTCTTATGTTTTTTAGTCATTTTTCATTTTATTATGTTGTGGTTTTCCTTGTACCAGATTATCATTCAAAATGTTGTCTTGTTTATCATTTAATGTATATATTCAAATACTTATGTTTATATTAAACAAAAGTTTGCATTTCTCCAGTATCAGAAACAGTGCGATTCACATCCACTATACTAATTCTTAGTATCTAATGAATAAATTATAAAGTCCTTGCATTGGTTAGAATGCTCCACAATATAAACCCGAACTTCTTTCTGTATTGAACACTCCCTGTCTTGTGCCTGTATTCTCAGCTCCTGACAAAAATGTGTAACATATTTCTTCCTAAACCATTTGTTCTTGAGTTTTTCTCCATGATAAGGAACTTCAAGTTCATCAGTTGGATGATGGGTAGTCAATGAGTGGTTTCAGAGACAGACACAATCACATTTGCATTTTATAAATATAATTTTGATTTCAGTAAGCAGATGTCTATATACACAAGCAGGATGAGCATCATAATGGCCCCTGGATTCCCTTTCCAGTAGAAATAACTTCCATTTATTCTCAACCTCTTCACAAGGAACACATCTTATCTCCTCCATTCACTGAAAAATGGACTTGAGCCACCCCGTGCTATGGCCACCCTCTCGACCCAATTACCATCGAACATGCAAAAACTCATTTTAAATCAAAATTATTTATTACTGTTAAAACATCAGAATAATTAAGAATAACCTAACAAAAGTTCACCATCTGTATTTAGCAAATGTAATAACTTGGTCTATATGCTACAAAATTTTCTTAAAGCTTATTTATTTATTTTGAGAAAAGAGAGAGAGAGAGAGAGAGAGAGAATCTCAAGCAGCCTCTGTGCTGCCATGAACTGTGAGATCGTAACCTGAGCCAAGACCAAGAGTCAGACGCTTAATGGACTGAGCCACCCAGGCACCCCTATGCTACAAAACTTTTAATGAAAAAAGTATTACAGAAATAATTGAAACCTTTCTTTGTTCCCATCCAAAATTCATTTTTGTCCCTCTCACTCCAGAGATAACTACAATTCTAGACTTGTTAGTATATTCCAATTAGGACTTATACTTTCACCATGTATTAAATTGCGCACATAATGTGTGATACAGAATATATCATTCAGTGACTTCCTTTTTTCCAGCCTATTTTTAAAAATTTGTCAGGTGAATTCGTTCACTTTTACTGAGGCACAGAATTTATTCATAAGAAAATTGCATAATTTTCTTATCTACTCCTCCATGGGTAGGCCATTTCCAAGTTTTCTATTGACAATACATCCTCATGGATGTCTTCAGGAACACAAATGCCAGACTTTTTCTAGGGTCTAATCTAGAAGTGGAATTGCTAAATCACATGTGTATGAATTCCAGCTTTCCTAGAGGTTGGCTAATTGTTCTCCAATGGCAATATTAATCTTCCCATTTCTTCCCAACACTTGAAGTTGTCATAGTTTTACACATCCCAAGATTAAAGATGTTAAATTGTCTTTTAATTCAGTTAAACATCTTTTATTTTCTTTCTTGGCCATACCAGCTTCCTCCTCTATGGCTGGCCTGTTCCAGCCTTTTTGCCCATTACTTCTTACAGTATTTTTGGTCCTTTTCTTATCAGTGTATAGGAAACCTCTGTCATTCTGAATATTAATCCTTTCTTAATTATGTGTGCAGCAAATACCTGTTTGCAGTCCATGACTTGCCTTTCCCCCTTTCTTATAAATCTCTTTTTCATATAAATGCTTTAAATTTAAAATAGTCAACTTGAATAAATTTTCTTATGTTTTATATGCTTTGTGCCTGGTTTTAAAAAATCAATTCTTGGGGCACCCGGGTGGCTCAATCGGTTGGGCATTTGACTTTGGCTCAGGTCATGATCTCGCAGTCTGTGAGTTCAAGCCCTGCTTCGGGCTCTGTGCTGACAACTTAGAGCCTAGAGCTTGCTTCAGATTCTGTCTCCCTTTCTCTCTGCCCCTCCCCAGCTCGCACTCTGTTTCTCTCTCAAAAATAAAATAAAAACATAAAAAAATAAAATAAAAATAAAAAAACCAATTATTTTCCCCAAATCATAAACATATTTTCCTCTAAATATTTTTCCAGCTCTATTGAGATATGATTGACATACTACATTGTCTAAGTTTGAGCATAGCATGTTGATTTGATATGTTTACATATTCCTCTAAATACTTTGAAGTTTAGCTTTTTACAATTAATCTTTAGGAATTATTTTCAGTACTGTCTTCATTATATGGGTATCCCCATATACAAAATGGTCAGTCCATCCTTTCTCTGCCCATTTCTAAATCAACCTATGTTATATCCTAACTCCTAATAAACACTTGACCTATGTCTGGACTTTCTAGTCTGGCACATAGGTCTATTTTTCATTCCCTACACAAATACTACTCTTTGAATTATAATAGTAAATCATTTGATGACTGATATGGTAATTAATACCTTCTTATTCTATATACTCAAATTATATTTGCTCTTCATGCTTCCTTATTTTTCTGCATGCTAAATTCAAGTTTAACAGAAATCTGTGGTATTTTGATTAGGATTGCATCCTATTCATAGATTAATCAGAAGAGAACTGACATGTTTCTCATAGTTAAGTCTTGCCATTAACATTGCTTATCTTTCCATTTTCTTTAGGTATTCCTTTTTTGTTCTTCATAGTATTATAACTTTTTTCACTAGTTGGACTTCTTTTTTAGGATTATCTAGATTCCTTAATATTTTCTATTGCTGATTGTGAATGAGGAATCTTTTTTAAAATTATAAATTTAATTTATTACTATTTAAAAATAAGTAGAGGCGCCTGGGTGTCTCAGTCGGTTGAGCATCTGACTTTGGCTCACGTCACAATCTCATAGTTCATGGGTTTGAGCCTTGCATCGGGCTCTGTGCTGACAGCTCAGAGCCTGGAGCCTACTTCAGGTTCTGTGTCTCCCGCTCTCTGTGTCTCTGCTCCTCCCCTGCTCACACTCTGTCTCTCTCTCTCAAAAATAAACATTTTTTTAATTACAAAAAAATATGTATAGTATTGATTGTGTTTAATGTTGGTTTATACCAAGCAAACTTGTTGATAACTCTAGAGGTTCCCTTGGGAATCCTTGATTGATCCAGAGATTTCCATGGGTTTTCTTTGCAGACAATCAAATATGACATCACTGTAGTGTTTTATGCACAGGACTCAAATTAGCTCTCTACATTATGTTTATCTGTGACTGCATCTCCTGAACCAAAAGGGAATTAACACACCAGAATCCAGCCGTTGGGGCCTTATTTGTGGTTGGAAACCTGAAGGGGCTATAGTGGTTTCAACTATGACTTATAACACTTGTTCTGCGTTTTCTTCTTATTTCTCATACCTAACTATTCCCATTTATTCCCTTTAGATTTGGATATATACTTTTTTTTTTAAACTTATCTAGAATTTCTATGTGTTTTAACTGGAATGGGACTTGTCAACATTAGCTTAATCCTCCATGTTGCCAAAAGCCCCACCTCTGAAACGTTATAGGCCACATGAAATACCATAGTCTCTTAGCCCTTTAGCTTCATTGAAACCTCTGAACCCTTGTATATTATGTGTGAAGGTAGGGAAAGGCATTTCAAAAGAGAAAACCAACAAAGACTTTTTTAAGTACATCATATTTTGGGAACAATTAATGAGAACAGCTTTCCCTGTACCTAGCATATAATTCACACAGGCACTATAGGAGACATTAAGAATTAGTGGTTAAATTAAATATCGATTGAATTGGGTCACCTGAGTGGCTCAGTTGGTTGCCTGACTCTTGATTTCAGCTCAGGTCATAACCTCACATTTCGTGGGATCAAGCCCCACATCAGGCTCTGTGCTATTAGCACAGAGCCTGCTTGGGATTCTCTCTCATTCTCTCTCTGCCCCTACCTCCCCTCATGCTTGCTTTCACTCTCTCTCTCTCAAAATAAATAAATAAACTTTAAAAAAGATAGATAGATAGATTGATTGATTGACTTAATTCATTAATGGAGTAGAGTGCTCTTTAGAAAATTTAGTGATTTATTTAGGATATCTTGAACCACAATAACAAAGAGATCACAAAACATATAATGGTTTCAATGGAATAAAAGTTTATTTCTCTCCTACATAATAGTTCCTGTATGTTTCCTTGGTTCTCCACTGAATGTAGAGAACTAAGAACACAGGTTCATCCCACTGTGTGATACCACCAACCCATTCAGCCTACTGGCCATTTCCATCTAGTTGGAGGAAGTCCAGAACTGGAATGCATGGATTGTGATGCATTGGCTAAAATTCAGTCACATGAACCCACCTCAGTGCAAGGGAGAGTGGGAAATATAGTTTAATTTTGTGTCTATGAAGATGTGAACAACAAGGATTTGAACAAGAAACTAGTAGTCTCTGCCATCATCAGTATGCCTCAGTGCAAGCGACTCAAAGAACAGAGAATCTGTACTCAAGTAATTAAGACAGCATTACAAAGTTTCAGGTAGAAAATGATGACTATCTAAGCTGAAGCACTGAAAGTATACGTAGAAAAATTGAGTTATGTAAGAATTATTTCAAATGAAAAGTCAACAAGATGTAGAAGTGAGAGATAAACTGAGTGAGTGTGCTTCTGAATCTCCCATATGTGAGGAACCCCAAAAATAAACCTTGATTTAACCCAAGAAATATTGAGTGCACACAGTGAACAACTTTCTATAATGACCTCTCTAGGGTTATTGACATAAGCAAAGTATGATTTTCCTCCTCAGATAAGCTTGCAAACCACTTAGGTTGTAATGTGCAGAGTATAGTGTTTGGACAGACATGTTTGCAGGATAGCTGAGTGTAGAAATATGGGAAAGAGAGATCAAGCCTACAGGTATGGATCTGACAGTTTACTTACTAAGCAGTAGTTGAAATGAGTATGGAGTTGGATGGCTCAACAAAAGAAATAATAAAGGAAGAGAAGAGAAAAGCTTTGTGATTATCGATATTAGAGAATTTTCTAAAGAGATACATTCTTTCAAAAGAGGGGACGAAATTCTTCTCTGAAAATGGACAGTTGGGGAGAAAACTCACTAGGCTTGTTATTTCTAGGAGTGAAACCCCGTGATTCTGGTGATTTACAATCATCCAATGTCAGCATAGACACCTGCTACTTCCTGGGCTCTAGGATCACTATTAGTTTGGCCATTGGAACAATTCCTAATTTCATGGCTGGTCCTTGTAACAACACAAAGATTCCAAAATGCTTTACTTCCTTTGTCATGTGTAATTAAAAAAAAAAGCGGGGGCGCCTGGGTGGCTCAGTCTGTTAAGCGTCCGACTTCAGCGCAGGTCACGATCTCACACTCTGTGAGTTCGAGCCCCGCGTCGGGCTCTGGGCTGATGGCTCAGAGCCTGGAGCCTGCTTCTGATTCTTGTCTCCCTCTCTCTCTCTGCCCCTCCCCTGTTCATGCTCTGTCTCTCTCTGTCTCAAAAATAAATAAATGTTAAAAATTTTTTTAAAAATAAAAATAAAAATAAATGCGTGTGATTTTTGGCTTTTCCATTACATAAAGTCCCTGAGAGTGGACTATGTCTTACATGTTGAAGAAGTGGGTTTAAAAGTGTATTTTGCACATATTTGTGTTTTTCCATAAGCTTAGCAAAGTATCTAGCACATACAATATAAAAAGTTTTTGTGAAGTGATTAAATCCTAGGTGTTTGAGTGATGGTTCTGGGATAGAGGAGTATTGGTATCTTTGATTCACACAGTTCTCACTTCTTAAACATGAGTGTCAAGGGCTAAATGTTGATCGGTACCACTGAACAAAAAGGATATTTTCCCACAAATGTGGGCTGTCTCTGGGTTTAGTAAATTCATCATTAAGATTACTGGTCACTTAATCAAAACTGGTGGGTAAGAAAGATCATTACATTCGTGGCAACTCCAAAATAATTCTGAATTCGTCTTCCTCTTTCTTAACAAAGGAGCCATGAGGGAAAACAACCAGTCCTCTACCCTGGAATTCATCCTCCTGGGAGTTACTGGTCAGCAGGTACAGGAAGACTTCTTCTTCATCCTCTTCCTGTTCATTTACCCCATCACATTGATTGGAAACCTGTTCATCATCTTGGCCATTCACTCTGACATTCACCTTCACATCCCCATGTACTTTTTCCTTGCCAACCTCTCCTTTGTTGACATCTTATTCTCCTCTGTAACCATCCCCAAGATGCTAGCCAACCATCTCTTGCACAGTAAAGCCATCTCCTTTGGAGGATGCCTAGCACAGTTGTATTTTATGATTGCCTTAGGTAACACAGATAGCTATATCCTGGCTGCGATGGCATATGATCGTGCCGTGGCCATCAGCCGCCCACTTCATTACACAACAATTATGAGCCCACGGACTTGTGTCTTGCTAGTTGTTGTGTCCTGGGTGGTTGGAAATGCCAATGCCTTCACGCACACTCTGCTCACATCTAGTCTGTCCTTCTGTGGCAATAAAGAAGTAGCCAACTTCTACTGTGACACTATCCCTTTGCTCAAGCTTGCCTGTTCTGACATCCGTTTTAATGTGAAGGTGATGTACCTAGGGGCTGGTGTTTTCTCTGTACCCTTACTATTCATCATCATCTCCTATATTCAGGTCTTTTCCACAGTCCTGAGGTTTCCATCCACCAAGGGTGTGCTCAAAGCCTTCTCTACCTGTGGTTCCCACCTCACTGTTGTTACTCTATATTATGGGACAGTCATGGGCATGTATTTCCGCCCTCTGTCTAGTTACAGCCTAAAGGATGCAGTGGTAACTGTTATGTACATGACAGTGATCCCAATGTTAAATCCTTTCATTTATAGCCTGAGAAATCAGGACATGAAGGCTGCCCTGGGGAAACTCTTCAGAAAAAGACACTCCTCATAACCAATGTGAAGTCATATTGGACAGTCAATTAGAGTCACCAATTAGGTGCATTTGGAAATCTAGCTCCAATGTCTTACTCCACCAAGAAGCCACCTTTGTCCTTCCCACATGGAAATTCCTCTTCTCTGAAATCTTATGATACATCTTATAAAATTATCACTTTGTACACATTATTGTCCTTTTAGCAGCACAGGAATATTTGGGTCATGTCCCAGATAAGCTACAATGATCAGAGTAAAATTGAGAAAGTCTGAAGCTCTGCTTCTATGGGAACATGAACATGAACATGAACATGAACATGAACATATTAGGAATAATACTATCTGCCCCACCATGGTCACAGGGTGTGAGGATCACAATAGTCCATGATTTAAAAGCTATAAATCACTGGGGCACCTGGGTAGCTCCGTTGGTTAAGCGTCCAACTTCCGCTCAGGTCATGGTCTCATGGTTTGTGGGCTTGAGTCCCCCATCAGGGTCTCTGCTGTCAGCACAGGGCCCGCTTCCGATCCTCTGACCCACTCTCTCTCTGTCCCTCCCCTACTGGTTTTTCTCTCTCTCTCTCTCTCTCTCTCAAAATAAATTAATAAACTTAAAAAAAGTTTATAAATCACTATTCAAATGTCGGGTTTTTTTACTATTATGCTAATTGCCCCTACTATGCTTGTAAGCCTCTGAGGGAAAGAACGGTCTTAAAATACCACTGTACCTCTTTCACAGTCTTGTTCATATAAAGCATATACTGATTATACAAAGCTTATAATTATTCTTGGTGGAAAGTGAGATGAACAAATGAAAATATTGCTGTCAGAATTATGATCTGATAATAGAAATAATCAGACTAGACATTATTTACCCATCTGGTAAAATCTTTAAAGGAAATGACCTGGGTAGATGTTTTTGTTCTTATTGTGTTATTGATTAAACTAGACTGTGTCTAAAGAGCATAAGATTTTTCCTAAAATCATGCCAAAATGACACTCATTGAGTTCTTGTATTTTAACATAAAAAAATTCTGATTTAATTAATTATAGCATGAAATAAAGTTATCATAAAATTGTTCATCACTATTAATAATCAGGGTGCCAAATAAATGAAGAAAAAAGAGCAATATCAAAATATGTGACTTTTTTCTCCAGTACGGCCCAGGGAAGATGAGACTTTGATTCTGGATGATCAGCCCTGATATGTGTAGGTGATAGTTCCTAAACAGATAGTTAATCCAACAGGTCCTAAATAACCAATAAGGAACTCTCTTACCTATGATTTGATCCTGTTCATGAGGAAATTATAAATTTTTTTCAAAATATTAATAATTTATAAATGATTGTCCTTAAATATCGTATCTCCAAACAGGATAACTTTTTGAAGAGGTGAAATGAGTGTATCTTAGAACAGTGTGCAAGTTGTTTTATGATCTACTATTTTTAACTGCCAGTAAAAATATAAAATTATTGTTTTCTATAGATAATTCACATTGTCAGCTATTTATCCATGTTGGAAGAATTTGGATGTTGGAAGATGATGTTATTCACTGTTTAATGCTCTCTGGGTCTCTAAAACACCGAGGGTTAGAACTATCCTAATTATCTTCTTTTCAACCAAAAAGATTTTGATTACAAATGCATATGAATCTGTGTGAATGGCCGACCAAATCACAGAGGAAATGGAGGTATTTTATGTAGGGCATTTCAAGGTTGGCCAAGGAAAATGTTATACAAATTTGCTGTACTGTTGTACAAATTTATTGTCTCTACCCATGAGAATGTGAAGATTTGGGATCTGTTTTGTTCACTGTTGTATATTCAGAACTTAGACAGTGCTGGCATATAGTAATTACTTAATAAATTTGTGTGAAATGAATAAATGAACCCTGCAATATTATTTTTAAACAATGACTGCAACAAGGTTAATTTTGTTGTTATATGTAAGCTCAAATAGCGTGAGGTGTTTCAAATATTTCCCATAGTGAAATATTAAGTGCCAAAGAGGAGAGTATAAAAAAGGCCTAAGAATGTAGGTTCTTAGGAGAGCTCCATACCATTTAGCTGCTCTATATCAGGCTCATGTTATTCCTCCGTTTAACTTGGACATGGAAGTTAGCCTCCTCTACTGTATCCTACAGTAATCATAAGAATCTATGTGTATGATTATTATACAAATAAAAATTATTGTACCTGTATGTCAAGTCATTGTTTCAGCTGTTTCCCTTTGATCCTGTCAAACATGCTGTCCTAGAATAATTTTAACACTATAATTTAAATTTCTTCGTGTACCAATGTTCAGGTACATGTACAATGGATCAATTGACTAAGTCTGGAAAAGACTACAGTCTATGGCTGGTATGTCAGCTTGGGTCAGTTCAGGCCTATTCAGAAAACACAAATCACATCTGATTTTTTTTAGTGTTTATTTTTGAGAGAGAGAGAGAGAGAGAATGAGCAGGAGGGAGGGGCAGAGAGAGAGAGGGAGATAGAAGATATGAAGCAGGCTCTGCACTGACAGCAGAGAGCTCAGTGCAAGGCTCAAACTCACAGATCATGAGATACGACCTGAGCTGAAGTCAGACACCTAATTGACTGAGCCACCAATATGGCCCATATATGGTACTTTTTAAATTTTCTTTTATGTTTATTTATTTTTGAGAGAGAGAGAGTGTGAGCAGGGAAGGGGAAAGAGGGAGAGAGATACAGAATCTGAAGCAGGCTCCAGGCTCTGAGCTGTCAGCACAGAGCCTGACACGGGGCTCAAACCCAGGAACCACGAGATCATGACCTGAGCCAAAGGTGGATGCCTAACCAACTGAGCCACCCAGGTGTTTCCCACCCCCACCCCACCCCACCCCCATAATCTGGTATTTTTAAACCCAGAAGATTTAATACAGGGAAGTAGATATATAGGTGTGTCCTGAAAAAGACTGTAGGAGAAAGAGATGGATGTGAAGGTAGCCCGGAGATTAACCACAAGAATAAATCACTTCCCCTAGGTACAAAAGGGAAAGGTGATGTTACCAGAACCTAGGAACTCAGAAGAGGGATGACCACATGTCTGAGGGATGACCTCAAAAGCTCACGTCTCTGAGGGGAGCTGCCAAACAGCTGCCACTAGGTCTTCACCTGCTGAGATGACCCGGACCTTCATTCCTGAGGGGTCTCAGTCCACAATAGTACTGCCTTTATTATTATTATTATTATTATTATGCTGTAATTCCTTTTAATCTCTATTATTTGGCATGGAAACACAAAAATCACCCCATACATAGTTCTAGACATGGTCCTCCTTGCCCCCCCCCCCCGCCCATTGTGTGAAGGCAACAAAATGTCCTTAGTAATTGGCTTAGTCTCTCCAGCCAGTAGAAAAATTTCTTTTCCTGAATGGCTCACAGAAATATTTTACTGAATCGGAGCAACATAACAGTAATATTTAAAAATGTAAATCCCTTCCCTATATAGCCTCAGGATGGGGCTTGCCATTAGAAAAACCAAGAGATTACAGGATTGTGACTTCCAACCCTTCCCACAAGCCTCTGGGGAAGGGAGAGTTTGCTGGAGGTGAGCTCCACAAACACTCTCAAAGAACCAGTTTAGAAGACTTTCCAGGTTTGTGAAAGTTCCCATGGTCCTCAGTGGTAGCACATCCCACCTCCATGGGGTACTGCCCTCAGGACACAACTGGACCTCAACATATGTTCCTCTAAATCTGACTGCTAACTACTGTATCCTATATCCTATAAAGGATAGACCTAGGTAAAAAAAAAAAAAACAAACAAACAAACAAACACAAAAGTAAATCCCTAAAAATTATTATTGATAGTATTTTGTAAGGTTATAAATAACTAAGCAAAAAAACTGTCTGGGAATAGATATACGCAATAAAAATGTATTAAGAAAAAAAAGGCAGAGAATTCTGGAAAGATGGTGGAGTAGGGGTATCCTCATCTCACCTCGTCCCACAGACACACCTAGATAATAGCCACATCAAAGCGACCAACCCAGAAAATTACTTGAAGACTGGCAAAACAGACTTTCCACAGTTCACCTTAGAGATGAGGATACATTAAGAAGGGTAGAAGGGTGGAGATGGGGACAGGAACCAAACTCCCAGCAAGACTAACCACAAACAGGAAGGGCACCACAAACACAGAGAAGAGAGAAGAACAGACATCAGGGACCCCAGACATGGAAGTTGCACTAGATAGATGAGTTCCCATAATATTTGGCTTTGAAAACTAGTAAAGTTTAACTTCCCAGAGTTTTTACAGTTAGTGGGGCTTAAAAAGGGGTACTTTAAAAATCAGCAGGCCTAGTTATGGGAAACCTGGAAGGTAATAGGAAACTGAGTCCCCACCCTTAAAGACCCAGCATAACAAACCACCACACCAAGATGCAGCATAGAAGCAGTAGCTTGAAAACAGGTGGGCAATATGTGAGGGAAATTTATTTACTAATCTCAAAACATGCTGGAGGGGCAGACACCTTTAGGAGACTTCTTCAAAAACAAAAGACCTGATAGGCATCATTTATTTCCCCTTTCCCCAGTCTAGAGACACATACACTTGCAGGAACCAGTGCAAACACCCTTAACCTACCTTGGTAACACTCTGTGCCCTGCCCTTCTGTTCTGTAAATCTACCCAAACCAAAGCATGCCATTTGGCAAGCATCCTTCCAAAGGGGTTTCTACTGTGACACATCCTGCAAGCAGATCCAGGAGGGACAAGCAACAGTCCAAAGTGACTTCTTCCCTGGGGAAAGGGGAAGAAAACCACACACACCAGTTTGCCTGCAGCCGCAGCAGATGGAATGGGGTAAACACATGATCTGACTGTCAGCCCTGCCCACCAACAAAATCTTTTCAAGGGTCAGCACTGGAAGAGGGCCCTCCAGTTTGTGTTGACTGTAGCCCCAGCAGAAAGATTGGGGGCAGACATTTGATCTGACTGCAGACCCTGCTCACCAACTAAAGCCTCTTAAGGGACAACACAGGAAGAGAACTACACAGTTCAGTTTGCCTGCCACCTGGCACATGCACTGAGGACAGGCATCTGGTATGACTGCTGACACTGCCCAACTATAAGCCCACAGAGGTCCCAAACTGGCCCCTTAACGGCACAGGAACAAAACCCTGCCCACAAGAGACAAAGTTGGCCATTGCAGCTGACTGGACTGAAGGCAACCCTGACTCAGCCACAATAGTAAGGTGAAAACAACCTACATAGGGGACACCCCTGAAGTGCCTGGTTCTGGTAAACAGGGAACATTGTGCTACAGACCACCACGTGATCTGTTCTTCAGAAGGCCACTATTTTCAAGATCAGTAGACATAGCTGACTTTTCTAATACTCAGAAACAAACACAGAGAGTTAGATGAAATGAGGAGAAAAAGGAATGGGTCCCAAATGAAAGAAGAGGACAAAACCACAGCAAAGAGCTAAATGAAATGGATATAAGCAATATGCTTGGTAACAAATTCAAAGTAATAGTCATAAAGGTACTCACTGGACATGAGAAAAGAGTGGAGGCTCTCAGTGAGACCATCAACAAAAAGATATAAAATATAAAAAAATGATCTATCAGAGATAAAGGACTCA
Organism: Lynx canadensis; assembly: GCF_007474595.2. Lineage (NCBI taxonomy): Eukaryota > Metazoa > Chordata > Mammalia > Carnivora > Felidae > Lynx > Lynx canadensis. The sequence goes on from NC_044316.2 coordinate 13,400,457, forward strand.
ATAACTGAAGTTGAAATTTCACTGGAGGAAACCAAGAGCACATTACAGAGGCAGAAAAATGGATCAGTGAGCTGAAAGAATAATGGAAAGCAACCAACCTGAAGAGCAAAAAGAAAAAAGAATAATAGAATAATGAGAACAGGTTAAGGGAACTCTGAAGTATCATCAAGCATAATAATATTTACATTACAGGGATCCCAGAAGGAAAAGGGGAGAATAAAATTTATTTTAAAAGTAATAACTGAAAACCTCCCTAATCTGGGGAAGAAAACAAACATCCAGATCCAGGAGGCACAGAGAGGCTCCAACAAAATCAACCAGAATATGCCAAGATACATAATAATAAATATGGCAAAAAGTATTGATAGAGAGAATTTTAAAAGCAGCAAGAGAAAACAGTTGAATACAAGGGAAACCTCATAAAGCTATAAGCTGATTTCTCAGCAGAAACCTTGCAGGCCAGAAGGAAATGGCATGATACATTTGAAGTGCCAAAAGGAAAAAAAACATGCAACCAAAAATACCCTACCCAGTAAGGCTATCATTCAGAATAGAAGGAGAGATAGTTTCCAAGGCAAATCAATGTTAAAGGCATTCCTCTCCACCAAATCAGTGTTAAAAGAAATGTTAAAGGGAATTCTTTGAATGATAAGGAAAGGCCATTTTCAACACTAAGAAAATTATGAAAGGAAAAATTTCACAGGTAAAACCAAACATAATGAAAGTATTAGACTGATCACTTATAAAACCAGTATGGAACAAAAATAAACTCAAAGTGGATGTAAGACCTAAATGTAAGACAAGAAACCATCGAAGTCCTAGAGGACAAAACAGGCAACAACATCTTTGACCTCGGATACAGCAACTTCTTACTAGACATGTCTCTGGAGGCAAGGGAAACAAAAACAAAGTGAACTATTGGGACCTCATCAAGAATCTACACAGTGAAGGAAACAATGAACAAAACTAAAAGACAACAGACAGAATGGGCAAAGATACTTGCAAATGACCTATCAGATAAAGGGTTAGTATCCAAAATCTATAAAGAACGTACCAAACTTGGGGCATTCGGGTGGCTTAGTTGTTTAAGCGTCTGACTTCAGCTCAGATCATGAGCTCATGGTTCATGAGCTCAAGCTGCACATTGGGCTCTGTGCTGACAGCTCAGACCTGGAGCCTGCTTCGGATTCTGTGTTTCCCTCGCTCTCGCTCTCTCTCTCTCTCTGCCCCTCTTCCACTCATGCTCTGTCTCTCAGTCTCTCAAAAATAGATGAATATATATATATATATTCATTATATATATATATATATATATATATATATATATATACAGAGAGAGAGAGAGAGAGAGGAACTTATCAAACTCAACACCCCAAAAAAATTAATCCAGTGAAGAACTGGGCAGAAGAGATGAATAGACAACTTTCCAAAGAAGACATCTAGATGACTAACAGATACATGAAAAGATGCTCAATGTCACTCATCATCAAAGAAATAAAAATCAAAACCACGATGAGATACCATCTCACACCTGGCAGAATGACTACAATTGACAACTCAGGAAACAACAGATGTTGGTTAGGATGCAGAGATACGGGAACCCTTGTGCACTGCTGGTGGGAATGCAAACTTGTGCAACCAGTTTGGAAAACAGTATGGAAGTTCCTCAAAAATTTAAAAACAGAGCTACCCTACAACCCCACAATTGCACTACTAGGTATTTATCCTAAGAATACAATAATGCTGATTCAAAGGGGTACATGCATCCCAATGTTTATAGGAGGACTATCAACAAAAGCCAAATTATGGAAGAAACCCAAATGTCCACCAAATGATGTATGCATAAAGGAGAGGACACACACACACACACACACACACACACACACACACATTGAAATTTTACTCACGATCAAAAAAGAATGAAATATTGCCATTTGTAACAACGTGGATGGAAGTAGATATTTGGTTGGTTTGCAAATATCATATTACACTAAGTGAAATAAGTCAGTCAGAGAAATATATGATTCCACTCACATGTGGAATTTAAGAAACAAAACAGATAAGCATAGGGGATGGGAAGGAAAAAACATGATAAAAACACAGAGGAAGGTAAACCTTAAGAGACTCTTAAGTACAGAAAATGAACTGAGGTTTTCTACGAGGGTGTTGGGTGGGGTGATGGACTAAATGGATGATGGACATTAAGGAGGGCACTTGTTGGGATGAGCACTGAGCATTGTATGTAAGTGATGAATCATTAAATTCTATTCCTGAAACCATTATTACACTATATGTTAACTAACTTGGATTTAAATAATTAGAAATAAATAAATTAAATTAAATTAAATTAAATTAAACATAAGAATGATCTCCCATCAATAGCATAAATTTACAACCTAAGGAACTTAGAAAAAGAACACGCTAAAACCCAAAACTAGCAGAAGAAAGAAAATATAAAGATTAGAGAAAAATGAAATGGAGAATAGAAAAACATTAGAGGAAATCATAAACCCAAAAGTTAGTTTTTCAAAACCATCAACAAAATTGACAAAAAATTATCTGGATAGACTAAAGATAAAAAAGACTTAAATTACTAAAATCAGAAATTAAAGTGGGGACATTATTACCAATTCTATAGTTAAAAAAGGATAATAAGAGCATTATGAATGGTTATGTGCACAAATTCCTAGAAATGCACAACCTACCAAAACTAAATCATGAAGAAACAAACAATACGAATAGACCTATAACTAGTAAGGACATTAAATCAGTAATGAAAAATTTCCAACAAAGAAAATCCCTGGACCTACAGGCTTCACTGGTGAATTTTAACAAACATTTAAAGGGAACTAGTACCAATCCTTCTCAAACTTTTCCAAATATTGAAGAGGAAAAGAAATTCCTAACTCATTCTGTGAGGATACCAAATCAACCAAAGGCACTACAAGAAAAAAAAAAAAGAAAATTTCATACCAATATCCCTTATGAACAATGATCTAAAAATCCTCAACAAAACAGTAGCAAACAGAGTTCTGCAGCATATTAAAAGGTTTAGACACCATGACCAAGTGGAATTTACTCTTAAAATGCAAGGATCATTCCACACAGAAAAATTGATCTCCCTCTCTCCCACACCCCCAGGCCCTGATAAACCATCCTCTACTCTCTGTTACTATGACTGTGACTTTCCTATAATACACATAGAAGTGAGATCATTCACTATTTGTCTCTGCGTCTGGCTAATTTCACTGAGATCCCTTAGCTTCACTATTATTATGTAAATGGAAGAATTGGCTTCTTTCTTGTGACTGAATCATATTCCATTAAATGCATTGTATATGTGTGTGTATGTATACGTATGTATACATATATATAATATATATAATAGTCTCATAAAATGAGACTGAAGATATCTTTTCAATACCCTGTTTCATTTCCTTTGGATATATACCCAGAAGTTAATGAAATTGCTGGATCATATGGTAGTTCCATTTTTAATTGCTTGTGGAATCTCCATACTGTTTTCTATAGTGGCTGCACCAATTTACATTCTCACCAACAGTCCATACAAGTTTCCATTTCTCTACACCTACACCCTTGCCAACTTTATTACCGCACGTCTTCTTGATAATAGCCATTCCAACAGGTGTGAAGTGATATCTTATTGTGGTTTTCATTTGCATTTCCCTGGTGATTGATGACATTGATCATCTTTTCCTGTACCTGTTGGTCATTTGGGTGTCTTCTTGGAAAATGTCTATTTAGTTCTGCTGCCTATTTTTTCATTCAATTTGTTTGTATGTGTGTTTGTTTCATGAGTTCTTTAAATATTTTGGTTATAAACCCCTTATCAAATATATGGTTTGCAAATATCTTCTCCCTTTCCATAGGTTATTGTTTCACTTTGTTGATTATTTCTTTTACTCAGTTGTACCACAGTCTTTGCAGCACCCAACAGGATGTTCTAATTGGTGCCAGGAGCCCGTATGCCAACAAAGTGTTTAGAAGAGGTCAGCTCAGAGCTTGGACCCTGGAGACACATTCTCTAGGAAACCCTCTTGCCCATACTTCCTTCTAGAAAGGAACTCTGGGAAAGATTACTCTTGAGAACCACTGTCTCCTCAGGGCACAGCCATAGGAGTGTGTAATGAGTCTCAACAATTACTCTGACTATGGCCAGGATGAAGACCTGAGGGAGTCACGTTTCAAGAGATGTTATAACCTGGTAAAGAATTCCTAATTTTCTCTATTCTATGACCACCTTGCTTCCTGAGGAGGAAGCTAGAGTTCCCGTCTTCATGGCCCATCTAGAACAGTCATCCCTTCTGCTCTATCATTAGGAAACTCGAGGCTCTTTTGTCCAAACCATCCAAGTCCTAGCTCCTTCACCTCAAGTGCAGAGGACCAGAGACCCACTCTTCAGGCCTACTACTGACCCTTTCTGCAGCATGCCTGCCTCCCCAGGGAGGAATGTTCACAAGTGCTTCAGCAGCTGGCTGTGAACTTCCCACTTGTGGAAGAGGAGTGAAGGCCACAGGACCAAAACCCATTTGACAGCATCTGAGCTGACGCCTCAATAGGAGGTGTGAATGTTGTGGAAAAGGGTCTTTATGACAGTGACAAATCAAGGATAGATAGCCAGCAACTGCACTACCTGCATTAGCTCCTTTGAGCCTCGCAAAACCTCCAAAGGTAAGTAGAATTATTTTTGTCACTTTATCAAATGAAGAATGATGAATTGAATACTTAAGTTGACATAGAGTTGTAGTAGCAAAATTAGGACTCAAACCTTGGCTGCAGATCCCAAGTTCTCAAGATCAGCATCAACTATGGCTAACTGTTACTATGACTATGACTTTCCTAAAATACACATCGAAGTGAGATTATTCACTGTTTGTCTCTGTGTCTGGCTTATTTCATGTAATGAGAAGAGAGAGAGAGAGAATACAATATCCCTTCATCTCTTGGTGGACACTTATGTTGTTTCCATAGCTCAGTACGGTGAATAATGCTGCCATAAAAATGAGACTGAAGAAATCTTTTCAATACCCCATTTCATTTCCTTTGGCTATACACCCAGAAGTGAGAAAAATAATAATAAAGGAAGGGAAGTGAAAAGCTTTGTGATTATGGATATTAGAGAGTTTTTTAAAGAGATATACCTTGTAAAAGGACATGGTGAAATTCTTCTCTGAAAATGAGGTGCTTGGGGAGGAAATTCACTAGGCTTGTTGTTGCTAGGACAAAAACCCAGTGATCCTGGTGATTTACAATAATCCAATGTCAGCATAGACACCTGTTACTTCCTGGGTTCTAGGATCTCTATTAGTTTGGTCATTGGAACAATTTCTAATTTCATGGCTGGCCCTTGTAATGACACATCTTTTGTACTGGAGTATTTTATCAAGATTTCTAAGTGCTTTCCATTCCTTGTAGTGTGAAATTTTTTAAATGTGCTATTTTTGGCTTTCCTATTACATTGTAAAGTTCCTGAGAGCACAGACTTTGTCTTACATGTCGAATAAGTGAACTAAAAAATTGTATTTTTCACATATTTGTGCTTTTTTCCATTAGTCTAGCAAAATATCCAGCACATACAGTGTAAAGGCATTTGTGAATTTATTGAATCCTAGGTGTTTGAGTGATGGTTCTGAGATGGGGGAGGATGGCCACTTTTGATTCACAGATTGTTCACTTCTTAGACATGAGTGTCAAGAGTTAATTGTTGATCAGTTTCACTAATCAACAAGGATATTTCCCCAAAATGTTGGCTATCTCTGGATTTAGTAAACACATCGTAGAGATTGATAGTCACTTGAATCAAAACTGATGGATAAAGAAGATCATTACATAAAATCCATTAATAATTCTGGATTCTTCTCCCCTTTCTTAACAAAGGAACCATGAAAGAAGACAACCAATCTTCTACCCTGGAATTCATCCTCCTGGGAGTTACTGGTCAGCAGGTACAGGAAGACTTCTTCTTCATCTTCTTCCTGTTCATTTACCCCATCACATTGACTGGAAACCTGCTCATCATCTTGGCTATTCGCTCTGACATTCGCCTTCACAACCCCATGTATTTTTTCCTTGCCAACCTCTCCTCCGTTGACATCTTATTCTCCTCTGTAACCATCCCCAAGATGCTAGCCAACCATGTCTTGCACAGCAAATCCATCTCCTTTGGGGGATGTCTAACACAAATGTATTTTATGATTGCCTTGGGTAACACAGATAGCTATATCCTGGCTGTGATGGCATATGATCGTGCCATGGCCATCAGCCGCCCACTTCATTACACAACAATTATGAGCCCACAGACTTGTGTCCTTCTAGTTGTTGGATCTTGGGTGGTTGGAAACGCCAATGCCCTCCCCCATACTCTGCTCACAGCTAGTCTGTCCTTCTGTGGCAACAAGGAGGTAGCCAACTTCTACTGTGACATTACCCCTTTGCTTAAGCTGTCCTGTTCTGACATCCACTTCAATGTGAAGATGATGTACGTAGGGGTTGGTATTTTCTCTGTGCCATTACTATGCATCATCATCTCCTATGTCCGGGTCTTTTCCACAGTTTTATGGGTTCCTTCCACTAAGGGCATGCTCAAAGCCTTCTCCACCTGTGGCTCCCACCTCACTGTTGTTTCTCTGTATTATGGGACAGTCATGGGCATGTATTTCCGCCCTCTGTCTAGTTACAGCCTAAAGGATGCAATCATGACTGTTATGTACATGGCAGTGACTCCAATGCTAAATCCTTTCATTTATAGTCTGAGAAACAGAGACATGAAGGCTGCCCTGAGGATACTATTCAGCAAGAGAATTTCCTCATAACCAATGTGAGGTCATATTGAGGAATGCAGTCATCAATTAGGATGCACTTGGAAGTCCATCCCTTAATGTTCATCCCCTCCAAGAAGCAACCTTTGATCTTTCCAGCTACAAAATCCCCTTCTCTGAAATCTAGTAAGTTTATGACACACTTTATTGAAATCATCACTTTGTACCAATTATTGTCCTTTTGCCAGCACAGAAATTTTGGGTTCACGTCCTAGATAAGCTACTGATAATCAGAGTAAAGTTGAAAATATCTGACGCTCTGTTTCTATATCAACATATTAGGAATAATAATATCTGCTCCACCATGGTCACAGAGCATGAGGATTGCAAAAGTCCATGACTTGAAGGCTAAACATCACTATTCAAATGTCAGTTTTTCTTGGATATATGTTAATCACCCCTACAATGCTTACAAGCCTCTAAAGGCAAGAACTATCTTAAAACATCACTGTACCTCTCTCCCAGTCTTGTTCATGTAAAGTGTATCCAATGATTCTTGGTGGAAAATCAGATGAGCAAATGAAAATATCAGTCTCTGTACTGTAATCTGGTAATGTCAGACATAATTTGGACTAGACATTATTTACCCATCCAGTAAAATCTTTAAAGGCAATGACACAGCAGGTATTTTTGTTCTTGTTGTATTATTGATTAAACTAGACTGTTTCTAAAGAGCAGATGATGCTCCTTAAAATCATACCAAAATCATACTCATTGATAGTTATTGCATTTTAAAGTAATAAATATTCTAACTTAATTAATTACATCATGAAATAAAGTTACTGTGACAACAGATTGGAGTGCCAAATAAATGAAGAAAAAAAGAGCAGTATTGAAACTGATGTGATCTTGTTTCTCCAGTATGGCCCAGGGAAGATAAGACTGATTCTGCTTGCTCAGCCCTGATATGTAGGTGATATTTCCTAAACAGAGATAGTTAATCCAACAGGTCCTAAATAACCAATGAGGAACTCCTCTACCTATGATTTGATCCTGTTCATGAGGAAATTATAAAATTTTTTCAAAATATTAATAATTTATAAATGATTGTCCTTAAATATCATATTTCCAAACAGGATAACATTTTGAAGAGGTGAAATGACTGTATCTTGGAACAGTGTGCAAGTTGCTTTATGGTCTAGTATTTTTAACTGCCAGTAAAAATATAAAATTATTGTTTTCTATAGATAATTCACATTGTCAGCTATTTGTCCATGTTGGAAGAATTTGGATGTCAAAAGATGATGTTACTCACCTTTTAATGCTCTCTGGGTCTCTAAAACACCAAGGATGCGAACTATCCCAATTATCTTCTTTTCAACCAAAAAGATTTTGATTACAAATGCATATGAATCTGTGTGAATGGCTAACCAAATCACAGAGGAAATGGAGGTATTTTATGTAGGGAATTTCAAGGTTGGCCAAGGAAAAGGTTATACAAATTTATTGTTTGTTTCTACCCATGAGAATGTGAAGATTTGGGATCTGTTTTGTTCACTGTTGTATATTCAGAACTTAGACAGTGCTGGCATATAGTAATTACTTAATAAATTTGTGTGAGATGAATAAATGAAACTTGCAATCTTATTTTTAAACAATGACTGCAACAAGGTTAATTTTGTTGTTATGGGTAAGTTCAGATAGCATATGTTTCAAATATTTCCCCTAGTGAAATATTAAGTGCCAAAGAGGAGAGTATAAAAGAAGGCCTGAGAGGGGTGCCTGGGTGGCTCAGTCGGTTGAGCGTCCGGCTTCAGCTCAGGAGCCCTGTGTCGGGCTCTGTGCTAACAGCTCAGAGCCAGGAGCCTGCTTCGGATTCTGTGTCTCCCTCTTGCTGACCCTCCCCCACTCATGCTCTGTCTCTGTCTCAGAAATAAACATTAAAAAAAATTTTTTTAATAAAAAAATAAAAAATAAAAGAAGGCCTGAGAATGTAAAGCTCTTAGGAGAACTCCATACCATTTAACTGCTCTGTATCTGTCTCATGTTATTCCTCTGTTTAACTTGGACAAGGGAAGTTAGCCTCCTCTACTGTATCCTACAGTAATCATAAGAATCTATGTGTATGATTATAATACAAAAAAAAATCACTGATTATAATATAAATAAAAATCACTACACTGGTATGTCAAGTCATTGTCTCACTCATTTCCCTTTGATTTGGTCCTGGAATAATTTTAACACAATAATTTAAATTGCTTCACATACCAATGTCCAGGGATTGACTAAGTCTGGAAAAGACTACAGTCTATGACTGGTGTTTCAGTTTGGGTCACATCTAGTATTTTTAAACCCAGAAGATTTAATACAGGGAAGTAGATATATAGGTGTGTCCTGAAAAAGACTGTAGGAGAAAGAGATGGATGTGAAGGTAGCCTGGAGATTAACCACAAGAATAAATCACTTCCCCTAGGTACAAAAGGGAAAGGTGATGTTACCAGAACCTAGGAACTCAGAAGAGGGATGACCACATGTCTGAGGGATGACCTCAGAAGCTCACGTCTCTGAGGGGAGCTGCCAAACAGCTGCCACTAGGTCTTCACCTGCTGAGATGACCTGGACCTTCATTCCTGAGGGGTCTCAGTCCACAATAGTACTGCCTTGATGATGATGATGATGATGAAGATAATGTAATTATTATTACACCATACATACAGTATATTACAGCAACATAACAATAATATTTAAAAATGTAAATCCCGGGGTGCCAGGATGGCTCAGTCAGCTGAGTGATTAATTCTTAATTTCGGCTCAGGTCATTATCCGAGGGTCATGGGATCAAGCCCCATGTCGGGATCTGTGCTGAACATGGAGCCTGCTTAAGATTCTCTTTTTCGTCCCCTTCTGCTCCTCCCCCACGCGCTCTCTCTCTCTCTCTCTCTCTAACAAGCAAACAAACAAAAAAAAAAACAAACAAAAACAAGGCAAAGATAAGTGTAGGATTCAGTATGAGAGGAAATTCAAAAGGGGAGAGTCAGGAGACTGTAACTGGAGATACCATGTAGTTAGACATGAGTTATTACTAAAGACCTAACTACCAGGTTGCATGGTGTAGGAGTGTTTATGGTACTGTGTATACAGATAGATGATTGATAGATAGATAGATAGATAGATAGATAATAGGAACATAGATGGTAGGTGTAGATAGATAATAAAAGCTCTACATGTAGCAATGGTGAGAGTTTGTGTGGAACTAAGATTGGATAGACAGAGAGCAGTAAGGGAACAGAGAGGATTGGTGAGACCAGGAGGTTAATTAAACAGCTCAGAGCAATCTAAAGAAACAGTGAAGATATAGAAGAGGATCTACAGTTGACCCTTGAACAAACAGGGGTTTAAACTGCATGGGTCCACTTATACACAGATTTTTTATAGTACAGTACTGTCAATGTATTTTCTCTTCCTTATGATTCCCTTAACAAACATTTTCCTTTCTCGAGCTTACTTTATTGTAAGAATACAGTATATAATACATATAGTATACAAGATGTGTGTTAATAGATTATTTATGTTATTGGTAAGGCTTCCAGTCAATAGTAGACTATTAATAGTTAAGTTTTAGGGGAATCAAAAGCTATTTGCAGATTTTTGACTGTGTAGGGGGTTGATGCCCCTAACCCCAGCTGTTCAAGGGTCAAGTGCAAATGCAAAGGTAATGAAAATATGAACAATAGAATATGGTAATTATTATGTAAGTAGTAAGATATCTTCAAGGTTTTGAGGTTTCCGTAAAAAGTCAGTGATATGTTTAATGAAAATTGTTAACAAGAGAGTCATTTAAGAAAAATTAGTTCCACTTAGGTATGTTTTCAAGGGTTCTTTTGGGACATTTTCATGGAAGTATTCAATTAAATAGTAGAATGAAAGATACGAAACTTTGAAGTAAAATTAATAGCACATAGACCACTGTAAAGTGATAAGTAAAGTTATGGAAATAGATTAAATCATCTAAGAGTATAAGATTCCAGCCTGAGTGTCTTGCATTATTGTGTCACATATTATTGTGTTTTTTAATTTTCCAAATAGCCCTGTGGCATGAAAGAAAATAGCCCTCCTTTACAGATAAGAAAGCTGTATCTCCGAAAGGTGAAGTGATTTATTCAATGTCTTTCAATTAGTAAGATGCAGGTCTAGTAAGATGGGATTTGAGCCCAGTTTCCTTATGACAATGCTCTTCCCTCAGCTCCACAGCTGATCCACTTAGGAGCTATACAATTCTGAGGGATGTCTAAGTACGTCAGGATGTGTGCACCAGCAGGAGCCATGGCTAGAACTTTGACAAGCTCATGGATTGGAAGAATAAATATTGTCAAAATGTCAATACTACCCAAAGCTATCTACACATTCAATGCAATCCCAATCAAAATTGCACCAGCATTCTTCTCAAAACTAGAACAAGCAATCCTAAAATTCATATGGAACCACAAAAGGCCCCGAATAGCCAAAATAATTTTGAACAAGAAGACCAAAGCAGGAGGCATCACAATCCCAGACTTTAGCCTCTACTACAAAGCTGTCATCATCAAGACAGCATGGTATTGGCACAAAAACAGACACATAGACCAATGGAATAGAATAGAAACCCCAGAACTAGACCCACAAACGTATGGCCAACTCATCTTTGACAAAGCAGGAAAGAACATCCAATGGAAAAAAGACAGTCTCTTTAACAAATGGTGCTGGGAGAACTGGACAGCAACATGCAGAAGGTTGAAACTAGACCACTTTCTCACACCATTCACAAAAATAAACTCAAAATGGATAAAGGACCTGAATGTGAGACAGGAAACCATCAAAACCTTAGAGGAGAAAGCAGGAAAAGACCTCTCTGACCTCAGCCGTAGTAATCTCTTACTCGACACATCCCCAAAGGCAAGGGAATTAAAAGCAAAAGTGAATTACTGGGACCTTATGAAGATAAAAAGCTTCTGCACAGCAAAGGAAACAACCAACAAAACTAAAAGGCAACCAACGGAATGGGAAAAGATATTTGCAAATGACATATCGGACAAAGGGCTAGTATCCAAAATCTATAAAGAGCTCACCAAACTCCACACCCGAAAAACAAATAACCCAGTGAAGAAATGGGCAGAAAACATGAATAGACACTTCTCTAAAGAAGACATCCGGATGGCCAACAGGCACATGAAAAGATGTTCAACGTCGCTCCTTATCAGGGAAATACAAATCAAAACCACACTCACGCCAGTCAGAGTGGCCAAAATGAACAAATCAGGAGACTATAGATGCTGGTGAGGATGTGGAGAAACGGGAACCCTCTTGCACTGTTGGTGGGAATGCAAATTGGTGCAGCCGCTCTGGAAAGCAGTGTGGAGGTTCCTCAGAAAATTAAAAATAGACCTACCCTATGACCCAGCAATAGCACTGCTAGGAATTTATCCAAGGGATACAGGAGTGCTGATGCATAGGGGCACTTGTACCCCAATGTTCATAGCAGCACTCTCAACAATAGCCAAATTATGGAAAGAGCCTAAATGTCCATCAACTGATGAATGGATAAAGAAATTGTGGTTTATATACACAATGGAGTACTACATGGCAATGAGAAAGAATGAAATATGGCCTTTTGTAGCAACGTGGATGGAACTGGAGAGTGTGATGCTAAGTGAAATAAGCCATACAGAGAAAGACAGATACCATATGTTTTCACTCTTAGGTGGATCCTGAGAAACTTAACAGAAACCCATGGGGGAGGGGAAGGAAAAAAAAAAAGAGGAAAAAAAGAGGTTAGAGTGGGAGAGAGCCAAAGCATAAGAGACTGTTAAAAACTGAGAACAAACTGAGGGTTGATGGGGGGTGGGAGGGAGGGGAGGGTGGGTGATGGGTATTGAGGAGGGCACCTTTTGGGATGAGCACTGGGTGTTGTATGGAAACCAACTTGACAATAAATTTCATATATTAAAAAAAAAAAAGAACTTTGACAAGCAGAGAGAACTCTCTACTCTTGGTAGAGCATGAGCTATAGTGCAGAGATGGGAAACATGGGCTCATAGAAGTTATCACTTTGAAACAAAAGAGAGAAATGATCCTTCAATGTTTCTTTCTTTTTTTCTTCCTTTTTTTAATTTGAGAGAGAGAGCTTGAGCAGGGGAGAAGGGAAGAGGGGCAGAGGAAGAGAGAAAGAAAAATCTCAAGCAGGCTCCATGCTCAGCATGGAGCCCAACACGGGACTCGATCCCACAACCCTGGGTCCATGACCTGAGCTGAAATCAAGAGTCAGACACTCAACCAACTGAACCACCCAGGCATCCCTGATCCTTCACTGTCTCTATCCTCACTACTTTCAGTCAGTCAGTCCAAAATATCCAGTCCAGACTGAAGATGCCAAAGAACTCCACAAGTAGCCCATGACAGTGTTTAAGAAAAAAAAAAGTCCCAAATGGCGTCACTTAGAGTTCCCACACTGATGCCTAATACATAATCTAACTACAGTTTCAACTGCCCCACAAATGTAGTCTTAATTGGTCAGTCAGAAATTTTTCAGTCAGCACCAATGAGGCTGCTACATGGGCCCTAGCCATCCCCCAAAGAAAAATGAGGTCATCTGCATGATAAGACCCCTAGCCTTTCTCCCCTAGCAAACAGCCCTGCATCAAACAATCCTTTTCTTTTGCTAATAGCTTTCTTGCCCCATCCTCCTTCTATAAAAACCTTCCATTTTGTACAACTCCTTGGAGTACCTCTTTACTTGCTAGATGGGGTCTTGCAGATTCGTTAATCATTTAGTAAAGCCAGTTATATCTTCAAATTTACCTGGTTGAATTTTGTTATTTAACACTAGTGACATAAACCACAGCTGTCATACTGCATTCCTCCTCTGGTTTTCCAGGAAGTCATGGGAAAGTTTAAAGTATGTGGCATTGGGCTATGGGTTTAGGAAAACTCAAAGCAGATCAAGTATTTCTTCTCTAAAATTACTCCTTCTCTATTCCTGAAGAAAGGAATAGTGAGACCCATGTGTCCTCTGAGGACAGTTGCTCATTGTCTAGAGTTAATGAGCAGCACTGGGGCTGTAGTCTCTGATGGTTGCAGCAAGCCTTGAAAGATCTCCATGTGTTGCTGGCAAGTAAAATGCTAGGATCGTGCTCAGACCACAGAGGTGAATGGCAGGTCCTTAATGCCTTAGCCTCTCCCAGATCAGCTATGGCAAGGACACAACACTGAATTCTTAATCCTTTGGGGTTTGGGGTTCTTCACAGAATTAATTATCTTCAACTTAATGGGTCTTGAGATTGGTCCAACCTACAGCTAAGAAAAGCAGAATTTTAATTCCAAGGATGCTAATAAAGTTACTAGAACACATTTCTCATGGGTCCTATGAACAAGTAAAAGGGACAGACATTAGCAGCAAATTCTGAAATCAATAGAAAAGGGATGCTATGTGGTGGTTATTAGGCTCCATGTGGTGTTCTGTGAATGCAGCATCCCAGGATGACATATGTTGGCATAGTCATAGTCAACCTGGAAATCTTGTCCCTTTTTCTCAGAATGGACAAAAATTAAAAGGTTTCTAATATTGTGAGACAAAAAGGAGAAAATTGAGCAGATGCAGTGATGGCAAGAATCATTCAACACATCCAGAGCATGAAGCAAATTTCCTTTTGGTGCCTCTACCAGATGTTCCTGTCTCCCTCTTCTGACCACCCACAATGGGAAAGATGTATGCAAACCAGATGAAAGCCTGCTGGTAACACCCTCAGAGATTGTCAAGAACAACCAGGTAAGACCTAAGGGACTCCATTCTGCTTCTTTTCTCCCCCTTTCTTCTGCGCCCATCCCACACTGCGGTCAACTGGTTGTGCGTCTCTCACAAACAGCCCTGTAACAACAGTGATGATACTGCGTTAGAGGCAGATCCCCAGGTCCTTAGACTCTTACAGACAGTGGGAGTCATTGTGCTATAAGCAGAACAGAGCACAGGAACCAGCAGTGACTTGTCTCCAAATAATTCCGTGATGATCCCATGCACTCAACCTCTAGCCTCTGCAGGAGACACAAATGCACTCACACACCCACATACATGCACGAATACACAAACACACACATTCATGTCCACACACCACATTAAAGCATTAAACGGATATGGCTCCAACCAAACAAGTTTTTCTGCTATTTACAGAATCTCTAGCAAAGAGAGGCTGCATTATTCTGCATTATCTTTCATTTTATACATTTTATGAGCCCATTGTTTGGTTTTGGAGAAGGGAAATGTCAATTAATTTATTTTTCAATAAGTAGTACATTCACATGGTTTAAACTTTGAAATGAGCTAAAAAGTGTACATGAAAATCTCTCCCTCTCCTATGTCTCATCCACCCAATTCCCATACCTCTAATAAGTAATAACTATTATTGGTTTCCTGCTTATTCTTCTGGATTTTTTAATAAACACACTAGCCAACAAAATATAGATTATCCTGGGAGCTGGGATTAAATCGTTATATTTAGGAATAATATGGGAATAGAAGCTGGACATCATAGGAGTTGGATCAGGACTTGCTGATCAACCAACTACCATCTGATTCCCTGTTTCTAACCTTGTAACTTTTACTTCTTTCCACCCTGGATATTCCTTTCCTCACCTGTGGGGAGCACAGATTCTCTAAATTTCATTTCCATTTTCCAATGTGAACTTCTGTCCAGAGGGCTTCCAAGTTAAGTTCAAATTATAATCAATCAATCATAGAAAATGTATGTGTTAAAAAAAGTACACAGCTAATATGAGCTAATATGAGAACAAATTTGTTTCGAGTCGCAGGAGTTATATTTTATAACAAGCCTGGAGAAATGCCCACTGGCCCCATGTGACAAGGAAAGACTATATTCTGAATGAGTTTTACGTTTGGATGAAGTGTTGGGTCTTATACAGTAAGAGATAGCCCCAGAGTTGGGGGTAAACTATAGCAAACATGGAAAGAAAAGAAAAAGCCCAGTCTCAGATCTGTGACTTAGGGAGCTAAGGGGAAAAGTGATGGGGGAGTTAGGGCCTAGGTTTCTGTTTCTGCTGAGGCAGAAACCATCAAGAGACAAGACTGACAGGAGTGGAGATTCTGAGGCCCTTTCGATCTGCCTTAAGCCAATGAGCAACTTCTGTCCTGAGTGAGGGAGAGGTGAGGTCAGCTCCAAGCAGTGGAAAAAGCAACAGGTATGGGGGCCAGGGAACACAGAAGTTGCTGTGGTTAGAAGGGGCCAACCACTGCCGCTATGCACAAATATGCACTGAGCCCCACTACTCCCCCCCACTACACGGAGAACTCTAAGGGTGTGGTGAATAAAGAATCTAGTAAACATAGGCCCTGAGAAGTGTGGGAACTCTCGGGAAAGAGTGGAGGGAACACCAGCTGTCAGGATCACATTTTGGCCAATGGCACACAAGCAGACGACCTTGCAGATGTCACCTGCGAGCAGACAAATTCTGGTGACTTAAGACCATGAGTGGAGTGGAAGAACAGGTCTTGGAATTAAACACTGAGGCTAGGTCCAGTCTCTGCCCCTTCTGGATGTGACTTAAGGGTTATTCATTTTTCTTAGGGGGAGGGTGTTGTCTCTTACCTAGTTATTAAAATTAATGATTGTGCTTTTAAGAATATACTTTCGGGGCGCCTGGGTGGCGCAGTCGGTTAAGCGTCCGACTTCAGCCGGGTCACGATCTCGCGGTCCGTGAGTTCGAGCCCCGCGTCAGGCTCTGGGCTGATGGCTCAGAGCCTGGAGCCTGTTTCCGATTCTGTGTCTCCCTCTCTCTCTGCCCCTCCCCCATTCATGCTCTGTCTCTCTCTGTCCCAAAAATAAATAAACGTTGAAAAAAAAAATTTAAAAAAAAAAAAAAAAAAGAATATACTTTCTAGGGGCGCCTGGGTGGCGCAGTCGGTTAAGCATCCGACTTCAGCCAGGTCACGATCTCGCGGTCCGTGAGTTCGAGCCCCGCGTCAGGCTCTGGGCTGATGGCTCGGAGCCTGGAGCCTGTTTCCGATTCTGTGTCTCCCTCTCTCTCTGCCCCTCCCCCATTCATGCTCTGTCTCTCTCTGTCCCAAAAAGAAATAAACGTTGAAAAAAAAAAAAAAGAATATACTTTCTATAATATATGCTGAAAATAGCTCCCCACGTTTTGCTTGCCTTTTTTACTCTGCATGTGACCTTTTTCTTTAATAGGAGAATTTTTAATTTTAATTTGATTCAACCTATTTTCTTTTCCTTTATTGTTGCTTCCATTGCTTTTTACCTAGGCCACCCTTGTCCCAAGATCAAACAACTATCGTGCTGTATGTTCTGCTGGTTGCCTTAAGTTGTATCTATGTAAAATGCTTTAACAACCTGACATGTTTTCAGTCAACACTGTGAGGTGTGAATCTAAATTCACTGACCCCATAGAGTCAACAAGCCTACTCCCAGTCCATCTGTCCAATCCCCCTTTCCTTTCTTGCCAGTCGGCACTGCCACATTTAGCAGACCAAAATCTGACCTTTACGGTGCCATTTCTGGGCTTTCTATTTTCCCCTTTGATGGATATTTGTAATGGGGGGGGGAGCAGCATGCAACATGCCCCGCAGTACCTGCATAAAAGAGAAAGAGAGTGTGGTGGGGAATATCCATGGTCAGGGAGGTGCCACCAATGCCAGCTGAACAGTAATTCCGGTGGGTGGCGCCAGGGCTGACAAATTCATAGGACAAACTTCACTTCGGAGGGAAAATGAAGCCTGGTGGGAAACTGTTTCTGTGATGTAATTCCTCTGATAAAACAGTGTTCCATTCCCAGAATTTTACCTAGAAAGAGCACATTTGCTTTGTTTGACATCTTTATGTTTCTGTAACCATGTTTCCTACATATTCCCATGGCCAAAACTTTATCAACTCAAAGCTATGTATGAAACTACTAATAAAAATATGCAGGCTGTTCCCTCCACCTGATATTACTTCTATCCAATCTCCCTGTCAACTCTTTCTATTCCTTGAAATATAGACATAGATATAGATATAGATATAGATATAGATATAGTTTACAGCATACAGATCTATTATATTATAGATTATGTAAGATATATATTTGGTTTATTGTCCAATTGGTTTCCATACAACACCCAGTGCTCATCCCAACAGGTGCCCTCCTCAATGCCCGTCAGCCACTTTCCCCTCTCCCCCACCCCCCATCAACCCTCAGTTTGTTCTCAGTATTTAAGAGTCTCTTATGGTTTGCCTCCTTCCCTCTCTGATCCTCTATTGTTCAGGATCCACATATGAGTGAAAACATATGGTATCTGTCTTTCTCTGCCTGGCTTATTTCACTTAGCATAATACTCTCCAGTTCCATCCACATTGTTGCAAATGGCAGGATTTCATTCTTTCTCGTTGCCAAGTAGTATCCCATTGTATATATAAACCACATCTTCTTTATCCATTCATCAGTTGATGGACATTTAGGCTCTTCCCATAATTTGGCCATTGTTGAAAGTGCTGCTATAAACATTGGAGTACAAGTGCCCCTATGCATCAGCACTTCTTTGAGACTTATTCATTCACATGATAGATATTACTGAGTACCTATCTTGTATCAGGCTCAGGGCTAATGCTACATTTCCAAGATGAACAAGATAGACATTTTCTTGGGCTACTCACAAAGATACAGTAGAATGGAGAACACAGACAAGTAAATAGTTGGTCACAGTCCAGAGTGACACATGCTGTGATGGGGGAGGCACAGGGCCAGAAGGGGCGTGAACCTGAGTTTGCCGTCAAGAGAATAAGTCAGGAAAGTCTTCCTCAAAAAAGACTAATGAATAGATAAAGAAGATGTTATGTGTGTGTGTGTGTGTGTGTGGCCATCAAAAGAATGAAACCTTGCCATTTGCAACAATGTAGATGGAGCTAGAGTGTATTACATTAAGCTAACTGAGTCTGAGAAAGACAATATCATAAGATTTCACTCATATGTGGAATTTACAAAACAAAACAGATGAACATATGGGAAGGAAAAAGGGGGGGAGGGAGCAAACCATAAGAGACTTTTAACTATGAGAACAAACTGAGGGTTGATGGAGGGAGGTGGGTGGGGTGTGGGCTAAATGGGTAATGGGTGTTGAGGAGGGCACTTGTGAGGATTGCTGGACACTATATGTAAGTGATGAATCACTAAAATATATGCCTGAAACCAAGTTTACCATATATTTTAACTAGAACTTAAATTAAAACTTGAAAAGAAAAAAAAAATGACATCTAAGCTGAAACCCGAGGGAAGACTATTCCAGCACAAGAAAATAAGATGGGCGAAAGCCCAAAGGTGAAAAAGTATCTAGATCTTCTAAATAATTGTAAGTATAAGTGGGGCATAGGATGTAGAATGGAGAGGAAGGTCCATGAATCAGGGGAGACATCAAGGGTCTTCAGGCCCTATGAAGATGTGTAGAGTTTATCCTGAAAGGAATGAGAAACCCCTGAAGGATTTTTCAGGTGGAGTGACAAAATCAGATATGGTTTGTAGAAAGCCCATTCTCTCTGGAGTGAAACCAGAGGGCAGGTGGGTATGCCTGTAGGCAAGAATGACTGCCCATATTTAAGTGATAAATGAGTATCGTGAATGAAGGTAGTGGCAGCTGGGACTGAGGACAGTGGGTAAATAAAGAGAAATGGGTAAATTTTAGTTACATCGACAAAGTAAAATCACCAGGATTTGGTAGTATTGGATGCATGTGAGGAGGAAGAAAAATGGGTCTATAATGGCACCCAGATTTCTCACCAGACCAGCTGGTGGCGATAATGATTTCAGCATTAGATATGCTTTTCACCAATTCCACATCCTTTTTTCCAATAGCCATGCTTTTCAAGATATTGGGGAAATATGCTAAAGATTTACTTGACCTGTGAAATCTTTGGATGGATTAATGTCACAATGTCCACATGAATACCACAAGAGTTTTGTGAAGAAACAACTTCAACCTAGCTTCAAAGTATATGTATTGGTATACAGTTATGGTATTGTTGCTCAAATTATATGTTTAAATGAATGGCTTTAAGATGCAGCTGTAACACATGATTGATCCTGCTACTGCTACATGCAAACACTTCATAACATACTATGATTTGTGTGTGTGTGTGTGTGTGTGTATGCATGTTATACTTTGGTTGCTCTTCAAATACAGCAAGCTGAAGAAAAAAGATAAATCCCTCATTCACTCAAATAAGAGCTGGTCACATGTCCACACCTAGATGTCAATTTGGCTAGGGAAGTAGTCTTAGCTAGCAAGCCACTTTCGAGAACGACTTCATATTAAGGATTAAAGGGACGTATGAATTTTGTCAGTATGATATCTATTTTGCCACAGCCCATGCTCAAGTCTCTTCCCACAAGGTGCTGGTAATTGCCTCTTCAGAACTCCTTAAATAGCTAGAACATTAGTTCCAGACTTGATATGACTCCTCCATACCAGTGAACACCAAGTAATTTTTTGTAAATTCAACAAATTTATTGATCACTTATTATGTGTCAGCAAGCATGTATTAGTCTAAGGGTGTAAAGGTGAATAGTGTTTGCATCATGATGTCCAAGAACTTACAGTCTGGCAGAGGGGATGGCCAGGTTGTAACGGTTTTAGGTTTTGTGGGGGTCACGTATGGCCTTTGTTGCATCTGCCTCTTTAAGGTTTGTGGGGGGGGTTTACCACCCTTAAAAACGTAAACTACATTCTTAGCTTGAGGTCCATGCCCAAAAAAAATGTGTGAGGAGGATCTGGCTCTGGTTTTCTGGTTTGCTGACTCCTGGTCTAGTTAACACAGTCGGAGAAAGGCAAGACTGGGAAAAGTGCACAGAAATCGGCGACAATGATTGACTAAAATCTCCTCACTGCTTAAGAACAAGCAAAGGCAAGCTTTTGTTTATATTTGATGAGTTTTGTAAACAGTTCATTATGTAGGTCAAAGCTTTATATCATGAATTTTAAAAAGTATGTTACTTAAAATATTAAAAAAGTATATGTATTGGATTCGTGCTTATATAATAAAACTTTTTAAAAAGAAACCTCTCCCCCCCCCACCGTTGCAGACAAATCTTTGGTATCCCATGGCAGAAAGCACAGGCATTTGCAAATATTCAGTTGAAACTGCCATTTTTGTGCATCGTAAGCAGTTAAATATTGGATATTTCATGATTCCATCTTACACTAGAAGATCAACGTTGGAATACTGCATCATTTTCAAAGTCCACAAACCAGGGCTTACCAATTTCATTCAATTAATCCATCTTTCTGCTTACCGACAAATGGAGTGGGAAAACCTGACCAGCATCTCAGCATTTGTCCTCCTGGGGCTTTCCAAGCAGCCAGAGCAGCAGGAAGTCCTCTTTGGGCTCTTTCTGTTCACGTACCTGGTCACAGTGGGCGGCAACCTCCTCATCATTCTGGCCATCATTGCCGATGCCCACCTCCACACGCCCATGTACTTCTTCCTGGCCAACCTCTCTCTTGCTGATGCCTGCTTTGTGTCCACCACAGTCCCCAAGATGCTGGCAAACATATGGATCCAGAATCAGGCCATCTCCTATGCAGGGTGTCTATCGCAACTGTATTTTTTCATGCTGTTTGTGATGCTGGAGGCATTCCTCTTGGCCGTCATGGCCTACGACCGCTATGTGGCCATATGCTACCCGCTCCATTACGTCATGGTCATGAGCCCTGGGCTCTGTGTCTTCCTAGTTTCTGCATCCTGGATTATGAATGCCCTCCACTCCCTCCTACACACACTCTTGATGAACAATCTGTCCTTCTGTGCCGAACGCAAGATCCCACACTTCTTCTGTGACATCAACCCACTTCTGAGTCTGTCCTGCACGGATCCCTTCATTAATGAGCTGGTGATTTTCACTGTTGGGGGCCTTGCAGGACTGGTTTGTGTGCTTTGCCTGATAATCTCTTATGCACATATTTTCTCGACCATCCTGAAGATCCCCTCAATTCAGGGGAAGCAGAAAGCCTTTTCCACCTGCAGCTCTCATCTCTCTGTGGTTTCTCTATTCTTTGGGACTTCCTTTTGTGTTTACTTCAGTCCCCCCTCGACCCGCTCAGCACAGAAGGGCACAGTTGCATCAGTGATGTACACAGTAGTAACCCCAGTGCTGAATCCCTTTATCTATAGCTTGAGGAACAGAGACATCAAGTCTTCCTTGAGAAAGCTAATTTGGGTTAGCAAAATCCCTTCCCCTTAGCAGTGGTGACTTCACATCCAATATGGGGATCTCCACTTAACGGCATTCACCATATAAGCACTAAAGATGAGAGAAAATGGAGACCTCACTTTCAGGACCTGTGATCTGAACTTGAAATCTTCATGCCTAACCTACAGGACTTTCTCCAAACATACCCATCATCAGGCCAATATCATTCATTAACTTAATTTCTTACAATCATAATGCCCTAAAATCACAGCGATTCAGATTTATAATATAATAAAGGATGTACTTGAATACTTTTGAAACAACTCGTGACCAAAATAAGGAAATACTGGTTGCGCTATTGTATGTGTCCAAGAATAAGCTTCAGGGAAAGATAACTTTCCCCCACCATCACTGTGACCTTGGTGACTTGGATTCCTACCAACAGTGTTTTTGACACTGGGAATCCCCATATCTGTGAAGTCCCCATGCTGAGATAATAGAACCCGGGACTGGAAAGGAAGGGTTTGACAGGGTGGAGTCCTTAGGTAGACCTACTGTAACATTTTACCAGGCATCCGAGACCCCCATCCCTCTTAACATCTTAAATTATGAAAATTGTTACTTTCATGAAGATTTAATTTTTATCTTTGGGGAACGTTTTTCCAAGTCAATTTCATCTTTGCAATACCAATGCTTACCATTTGGCACAACGCCTGGCACCATTAATATGTGCTAAACCCCAATGCCATGGTTGCACTCATAAAGTTAGGGATCAGGAAAGAATGATCTTATGGACAGTTCATAGTCTCTTAGCTGAATGATTGAAACCCCCTCCTAGATATTCCTCAGTCCCTAATCTCTCCCCATTCCATCTATTCTGCACACCACAATCATATTAACCTTCATTGAATATGACTACCACCCTATTAGAAATCTCCAGGGGCCTTATACTGCCTGCAGAATAAAGTTCAAACTTATTTATTGTAGCATTCAGGACCACCTTCACCAGTTCATAACAAATATGGTTTGCAGCCCACACTGTTCTATATTGCTCCCAAGATCAACTCAGGCCAATATTTTCATAACTTACTGATTACTGTTGAAGTTTACCAAAAAGGACTTGGAGAGCTAAGTCACCAAGAGTTTTGACAAATACATGTATAATAAGGTACACCCTAACCAATTAGACGCCATAAGAAAATAAAAAGCTACCATGGGGTACTATTTTTTATTCTTGCCTATTTCCCTTTAGGTATCTTGCTGCATGCTTAATGACATAGGTTGTGTTTACTGTAGATAATATCTCCTCCAGTAGAAGTCAATTTCTGATGGCCAGCTCCCTTGATCCCCATTTGTCTTACAGTAAGCTTACATACTATCTTCTGACAATAAAAGTTAGTACAGCAAAGTGGTAAACATTGGCTCTACAGTTAGATAGATAGACTGCAGCAAGTTCAAATCTTAGCTCTGCTGCTTGTAAGCTGTGTGACCCTGGGAAATTACTTAACCTTTCAAAGCAGATATAAACTACCTTATTGTGTTGTCAGGAAGTTTAAATACGGTAATGTATGTTAAAGCATTGTTTGTGATATTTAAGTGAGATATTCATATAAGTATATAAAGGGTGAATGCCTAGTACATGGTTTTGTTTGTTTGTTGTTGTTGTTGTTGCTGTTGTTTTAGTAGGCTCCACGCCCAACATGGGGCTTGAATGTGATGACTCTGAGATTAAGAGTCACACGCTCTAGTGACTGAGCCAACCAGGTGCCCCTAGGATATATAGTATGTTGTCAATAAATGTTAACTGCCGTGGCAGTAGTCCTTATTAAAATTAAAGCTGAGCAGCAGTAGTTAATGCAAATTCACTCACAAGAACTTAAGGGGTCACCCATGGCCTGCTCTGTGAAACTAGATGGGATCCTGTATTTCAACCATCCTTTTTAAGAACATTTTGGGTTTAATGTAGAATCACCTACTTGCTGGGATTCATGTGCAGGGATGATTTCAGTCTACCTTTGAAACCATGCTTACCAGCTACTTAAACTTAGAGTAAAATTTTACCAGCTAACTTAAAATACATAAGTTTGTACTATCTCATATGCTCTCCTAATTCATTGACAGACGTGCGTCTTCCACTGCTTAAATATTCACCAATATTTTTAGTTCCAGCTTTTAACTTAAATTATGTTACTCTTCCATATTTATATTTTGTCTGTGAATGTCTTTGTAACAACACAGTTTACACATTTGTCATAATTATACCTTCTGAGGTACGTCAATACACCCTCACACCATAGTTTTGTCAAATGTTGCCCTACTATGCTGTTTGAGGATTAATTCAAAATTTTGAATATTAAAAAATATCATTTCCACAAGCATTACTTTCTCATATGATTTACTCTCTTAGCCTACATTCTTAAAAATAAATCCATCCACGTGCACATATGGATAGTTTTAAAGTTCTGTCCTATACTGCCCATTTGCCATGAAACTATAACTGTTTACCCATCATCCCACCAATAATGTTTCACTATTGTTATTCATTTTACTAGCTTGGTAAATATGTAATAACATAGTATAATTGTGGGTATGGATTATTATTCTTCTGTAAGTATTGAAATCTGAGAATTATTTAATAAAAGGCAATAAACGCTTGGGAATAAATCTAGCAAAGATGTGAAAGACTTCTACTCTGAAGACTACCCCACCTTATTATTTGTTTGAAGTAAATAGGTGTCTCTTAGCCCTCTGTATGCCTTCTTTGGAAAATGTCATCATGTCCTCTGCCCACTTTTTAACTGGATTATTTGTTTTTGGATATTAAGTTTTAAACTTCTTTATATATTTTGATACTAACCCTTTATCAGGTATGCCATTTACAAACATCTTCTCCTATTCATATATTGTTTCCTTCACTGTGTGGAAGCTTTTTATTTATGTATTGAATATTTTTGATATTCAAATATTGAATATTGAATATTGAACTTATTTTTTTAAGTTTATTGATTTACTTTGAGAGAGACAGAGACAGCATGAGCAGGGGAGGGCCAGAGTGAGGGGGAGAGAGAGAATCCCAAGCAGGCTCCACACTGTCAGCACAGATCCTGATGCGGGGCTCAAACTCACAAAATCGTGAGATCATGACCCGAGCCAAAACTGAGAGTCAGACACTTGACGGACTGAGCCACCCAGGCGCCCCAGAAGCTTTTTATTTTGATGAAGTCCCAATAGTTTATTTTGTTTTTGTTTCCCTTGCGTCAGGAGACATATCTACAAAAAAGTTACTATGGTCAATGTCAAAGAGGTTACTGCCTGCATTTTCTTCTAGAATTTGATGGTTTCCTGTCTCCCATTTAGGTCTAATGAACATAGGGCAGAAATAAAAGAGAGGCAAACCAAAAAACAGACTCTTAACTATAGAGAACAAACTGATGGTTGCTGGAGGGGAGGTGGGCAGGGGGATGGGTTAAATAGGTGATGGGTATTAAGGAAGGCACTTGTGATAACCACTGGGTGTTGTGTGTAAGTGATGAATCACTAAATTCTACACTTGAAATAAATATTACACTGTATGTCAACTAACAGGAATTTAAATAAAATTTGGAGAAAGAAAAAAATAATAGTTAAAAGAATAATAAATAAAAATAAAGTGAGCCAAAAAAAAAAAAAAATGGAGAAACACAGCATGTTTAAGATTCAGTTGGAGGGGCGCCTGGGTGGCTCAGTCAGCTGAGCGTCCGACTTCGGCTCAGGTCATGATCTCGCAGTCTACGAGTTTGAGTCCCGTGTAGGGCTCTGTGCTGAGAGCTCAGAGCCTGGAGCCTCCTTCAAATTCTGTCTCCCTCTCTCTCTGCCCCTCCCCCGCTCGTGCTCTGTCTCTCTCTCCGTGTCAAAAATAAATAAAAACATTTAAAAAAAATTTTTTTAAAGATTTAGTTGGATATCCACACTTGTGGGAAAAAATATATCTTGACTTCTACCTCACCAGATATTATAATCCATTCTAGATTACTAACAGATCTAAATGATAAAGTCAAAACAACAAATCACTTCACATAAAGTATAGATGCCCAGGAAGTATGTGTAGCTGCACTATTCACAGTAGCCAGAAATAGAGACTACTAGAACTCATCAAGGTAGAATGGATTTCTTTCAATGGCATAGTCACACAACAGAGCATTTTACAGCAATGAGCAATCTACAACCACGTGCAGCAATATGGATGAACGTCACATACAATGCTGAGTAAAAGAAACGGACACAAAAGAGTACAACTACGTGCTTTCACTTACATAAAGTACAAATACGGGCAAAACTAAATTATGCTATTAGGAGTGGTTACTCTTTGCAGAAACAGTGACTGCAAGAGAGCATGAGGCGTGCAAAGTGCTGACAATGTGTTTTTTTATGCAAGTTCTGGTTTTTCATATTTTGTCAGTTTGTCAAAATTCCTACAGAAATTTTCAAATATTGGTAAATAAGACTCATTTCCCAAGACCCTTCCTAACAGATACAAACATTGGAGCAATTATCCAGGTTCATCTCAACAAGCTGTCATGGGATCGCCTCCCCAAGGCCTCTCCAAAACAGATAGGTAGGCCTGGTGCTCTCCCAGTACACCCCCTTCCTTCATGAACCTGAGACACAGGCTTCAATTCCCAGATGCCGAATTGTCATCAGGGCGTCCACGGCCTTCCATAATGTCTCCTCTTTTACAGGGACTGAAGGTCCAGGCACCAATATCCTCCTTCCCACTTTAGCCAACGGGACAAATTGCCAAGTCCTACTCAGAAAGCAATGTTTTAGGGTCCTTTATGTCTTGATCGAATTGATATCCTACGTGAGAGGAAACGAGGCAGCAGAACCAGAAAATTCTGAGAGCAGCACAGGACAGTGGGTAAGGTCTGCATGTCACAGGTTCATGTTCTCTGTTTTTCCCTCCTTTCTTATCTTCCCTCTTCTCTATTTTTCTCTCACAAACAGACTCACAAACTTTGACAGAATCTTCATAGAATCAAACCTCTTAGTGTTTAAAGGTAACTAATAACCCCTCCAATCTTTTCAGTGCTCTCCAGTTTTCAAAGTGCTGTCATAAGCTCTGTTGCATGTCATTCCCGAGCCTGCAAGGAAGGCTTCACGGGTGGGACAGAGAGGCTCGGGGAGGTTGCATGCCCTCCTCAAGGTCCTGCAGCTGGGGAGCAACAGAAGAGGTACCAAAGGCCAGTTTTCCAACATCAAGGAGGGACTACTTTTCCATACCACCCCTACACCCTTCCCCTCCCTGCAGAGCTATCCTGGAAAGGGGTTTCTGTCTCTGAGGTCAGCTGACCATACAAGTGAGAACCCACAGACTCAGAACAGCATTTCTGCACAATCAGAATCACCAGATGATTGCTAAAAAGGACTTGGTTCTCAAACCAGAACCAGTCTTTCCAGGAAGGGGACCGAAAAGCAGCTGTTTGTTTTAAAGTATCACAGGAGATTCTGATGCAGACTCAAGTGTCCGGGGGAACTTTCCTTCAGCGCTAGAAAGCAAAAATAGTATTCCCTCTGGGTGTCCTCTGACTTTCCCCTGCGCTCCTCCCTGCTTCCTTCCTTCCCCCCTGTGGGGCAGATATCCCAGAGGGCCCCAAATCCAGGCAAATAGGCTGTGGAGGGACATTGTTTCTGATGAGGTCTAAGGAGATGGGAGGCCTTTGTCTCCACGGCAGAAACAGAGGGGGTAGCTGGTGTGCTCAGGGTTGGGGTCACTCAGGGAGTTACCACTGTGCTCTTTTTCATTTTAGGCCATTTGGGGGTTCTTGGAGGGATCTCTGGAATGAGCCCATCAGTTTCCCATTATCGGTCAACCGTTTTTCTAAGAGGAAAGCAGTCTTTCTTTTGCTAGCCCCAAGTTTCCAGGCTTTCTACCTTCTCCCACTTCTAGGCTAACAAAGCAAACATGTGACTTGAACTCCTGGTCAAAGCCTCGTCCCTGCCACCAAATCACTCCATGACCTTGGGCAGATCTTTTCAGCGAAAACTCTCCCTTAAGTACTAGGAGAACAAACTATCTCATTCATGGTATTGAACCATAGGTGAATTATATGGTAATAAACCACAGATATGGGAAGTTGTATATACGGAAAGTCTCTAGAGCCTGTGCTAAGAGTACTTCCATTTTCACGCAAATGCCGAAGGACCACCGTATGATTACTCTATGGTTTGGAATCTTAGAGTTAAAAGAGATCTTAACCTTCACCTACTTCCACAAAAGCTGAATCAGCTCTGAAACAACCACTCCACCTGCATGATAATGTCTAAATGCCTTCTGTGATAGGGAATCCACTCCCCCTTCCCCCCCCAACCCCTGCACCCCACCCCTCTTCACTGGCAGAGCACTAGCTTCTCTGGGAGATAGCCTGGCTCTTCTCTTTGTCTCTGGTTTACTCCCTAGCTGCTGACTTGGACAAATAACACCCCGTGTATGGGAAGCCCAAGACGATACATTCTGGCACTCATTTCTCCCCCATGTAGACAGCACCGAGGGGCTGGCCACTAACAAGTCTGCCTGTGAGTCACTCTCTGCAGACATAGGTGGGCTGAGACTGCTCTGTTTGAGGTGGGGGGAGAGCCAGGCCCAGGATGGGGAAGAGACTAGGGCCCCTGATGCCTCTTTGTCCTGAGAGCAGGGTTTCCTACTGGAGGAGGTAGGAGATAGAAGTTTGAGAAAATTGTTCAGAATAGAGCTCCCTTTACAATCACTTCCAGTTAGGCTGAAGAAGTGCTTCCATGTACAGCATTTCATCTCTTTCTCCAAACCTCCATTCGGGTGGGCATTATTCGTCTTCTTCCAAGTGTGGCAAACTGCTTGGGATGTGGGCTTTGGAGACAGAAGAAGGGGGCTCGCATTTCCACTTGATCAGTTCCTGGTTGTAACTTGGTAAACTCATTAACCTAAGTCTTAGCCACCTTATCAAGAAATTGGAATATTAGAGTCAATTTGTGATTTTGTGTGTGAACTAAATACAAAATTTTACAACACGTTTTCTAGCCAGTGCTCAGTAGGAGGTAGTTGTTGGCTCATACGTGTTAAGCTAGCACTTGGACCCAAACTTCTGACTCAAAATATCCTCCCGCTGTACCACCCACACTGGATATGTGGGGATCCGATTTTGTGAAGATAACAAATCTGTTCATTTGCTAAATGCTGGGCCTTCTCCCTTACCCTTCAACTGGAGCTCCAAGCTATTTTAATCCCCTGGGTTACTCCCTGTCCGCACATCTGCATGTGCTTGTTTAGCTGCTTCTTTGAATTCATCGTATTCCAGATTGAAATTCCAGAACAGGCCCACTTACCCTGGCACGCTGGTTGATTTTTCGAACAACTGCATTTTATCTGTAGTGTTACTGAAAAGCTCTTGGCGCCGATCACTATACTTCATTCATTCATTTCAAATGCATGGAATGCCTAATACTCCATACAGTTCAGTTCCACCTTCATACGTTGAGCCTGTGCTGTGTCTGGTGCCATGCAAGGCCCTGGGATACAATGATGAAAATGTCCCTGTTCTTGAGGCACTCACAGTCTTGTGGGAAACAGACATTTAAGCAAAATGTAGGATAGGGCAACTATAAAAGCACAAAGACCAGAAGGTAATAATGTTTCCTACATGTCTCATGTCTTGTCGTGCCTCTATTCCTCCTTTAACTGATTTCTTTTCCATTAAATGAATAGTGTCTAATGTAGAATTTTAATTTCTGTAATGATTTTGAAGCCATGTTCTTTGAGAGTTGGATTTTTTTTTAGTGGCTGCTCTAGGGTCTCCTATATACACCTTAACATATGAGAAGCAGCTTCAGATCTGTACTAGCTTAATTCTAGTGATCTATAGAAACAATTCTTGTGGAGATCTATTCCCTTTCCCCTCTTTTTTGTACTATTATTGTTATAGGTATAACATCTATTAATGTTAGATGTGGTATCTATATATAGAGAGAGAGATATGTAACCCAGTATATATATAAGCATATATATACACATATTTATATAAGCATATAACCCAACAATATATTGTCATAATTATGAATTTACCTTTCTATAGTCATTTCCTTAGTCAATACAGCTTTGATCCCACTGACATCCCTTGTCCTGTTATTGACAATATGTTGTATATCTATGCACTATAAGCTTGACAATATACTATTACCTATTATTTCATATACTTGGTTCATAAATCAGTTAAGACAAGAAAGGAGAAAATAAGCACTTAAGCTGTATTGTATATTTACCTAACTGCCTTTACCGCTATTCTTTGTTGCTTGTGTGTGTGCAAATTACCAACTGGGGTCATTTACTTTCAGCTCAAAAACCTCCTTCAGTATTTTTTGTAAGTAAGGCAGGACTGGTAAGAACAAATTCTCTCAGTTTTGTTGACCTGAGAAATATTTTATACTGTCTTCATTTTGAAAAAGAGCTTTACTGGACATGGGATTCTTGTTTTATGGGATTTGGGGGTTTTATTGTTTTGTTTTAACTTTAAATATATTATCCCAGTGCCTTCTGGCCCCCATTGTTTCTGCTAGGTCAACTGTTAATGTCATCAGAATTTCTGTATAAATAGATATTTGTTTCTTTCAGCTTTCAGGATTTCTCCTTGTCTTCACCTTTCAGATTTTTTATGGTGGTGAGTCTGTTTGTGGGTCTCTCTCTGTTTATCCTACTCGGAATTTGTTGAGCTTCTAGATGTGTAAGTATTTTTCAATAAATTTGGGAAGTTTTCACTAATTATGTCTTCAAACATTTTTCTGCTCCTCCCTTTTGCTCTCTCTCCTCTTTCCAGTACTCCCGCCACGTATATGTTGGTGTGCTTAATGGTGTCCCACATTTCCCTGAGGCTCTCTTCATTTTTCTTCATTTTCTCTCTTTTTTCAGCTTGCATCAATCTATCTATAGGATTACTAATTCTTCTGCCATTCGAACTCACTGTTGAGCCCCTCCAGGGACTTTTTTGTTTTAATTATGACACTTTTCAACTCCACAATTTCCCTGTGATTATGTTTTAAAATTCCTTCCTCCTATTGATAGTCTTGATTTGATAGGCATTGTCATAATACCTTCTTTTACTCCTTTATTGTTTTTAATTTTTTAATGAGTATTTATTTTTGAGAGAGAGAGAGAGAGAGAGCATGAGCAGGGGAGGGGGAGAGAAAGAGGGAGACACAGAATCCGAAGCAGGCTCCAGGGTCTGAGCTGTCAGCACAGGGCCCGACGTGGGGCTGGAACTCAGGAACGGTGTGATCATGACTTGAGACGAAGTTGGACACTTAACTGACTGAGCCACCCAGACGCCCCTTCTTTTACTTCTTTAAACACATTTTCCTTTAGTTCTATGGACATGTGTTTTTTTTGAAGTTGCCTTTTAATTTTTTTTAAGTTTTATTTTAATTCCATTTAGTAAACATACAGTGTATTATTAGTTTCAGGTATACAATATAGTGATTCAACATTTCCATACCACCCCTGGTGCTCACCACAAGTGCATTCCTTAATCCCCATCACCTATTTCAACCATCGCCCCATCTACCTCCCCTTTGCTTATCAGCAGTTCTCTATAATTAAGGGTCTGTCTTCTAATTTGTCTCTTTCTCTCTCTCTTCTTTTCCTTTTGCTCATTTGTCTGGTTTCTTAAATTCCACATATGAGTGAAATCATATAGTATTTGTCTTTCTCTGACTGACTTATTTCACTTAGCATATATTCTCTAGCTCCATCCACATGGTTGCAAATGGCAAGATTTCATTCTTTTTTATGGAGGAATAATATTCCATTGCGTATATATATATATATATATATATACACGCCACATCTTCTTTAACTATTCATCAGTCAATGACACTATTCATCTTTCATTCTAGCCTTAATACACTCTTTTATTTTTAGAGTCCTGGATATTTCACAGAGCAAGTGTCTCCTCACTCTGTTTTTTTCTACATTTTCTTAGCTTATTTTCATGCTTATTTGTAGATGACATTTAGATTATCTTTTATTTCTTAAAAATTTTATGTTTCAATACATTAAATTTTATGTTAGAATTTTATGTTTCAATACATTAAATTTAGATTAATTCAAGGGAATATGCACCAGTGCCACAAATTTATCTTTCTGCTTGGTACCATGGTATATCTATTCTTAAATGTACACATCATGCCTCACCGGAGATGGTGAAGGTCCAGTCTGATTCCTGTTAACATCTCAATGCATAGATCTGTTTGGTGATAGTGTGGATGCAATTGTTTCACCTCAGCTTCTATCCTACTTCTGATGATTGTCTACATGTAATGACAATAGGCAATGTTTCTTGACTGCTCACTGCAGACAAGCGCTCTGTGTTAAGCACATTGTGACTTAATTTTCACATGAAGAAATGGGCTATTAAAGAGCACGAATGATTTACCAGACAACTGACCGGTGGTAGCACTTGGGCTGGAATTCAAGTGTTCTGACAATGCAATCTTACTAACTACATGAGATGACTACGCGAGTGCCATTAGTTTGGGGTCCACGTATTGTGTGATTGTCCAGTCCAATGTAAACCCTTTTTATTCCTAATGGCCTATCCATTGATTGTCTTAGATTTCCCAGATAAATTCTCATTTTAGCAAATAATTACTTTTCTTTCTCTTTTCCAATACTCTTACTTACTCTTTTTTGTTCTCTTGTGTAATGCCCATTTTTATAATGTATATAAAATATCATTGAAACACCTATGCAATATGCACTACATATCATCTTTAAGCACTGCAAGAGTATTTAAGACAATAGGATTTCATATATGACATAGACATAATTCCTAGAACATTGAGTATGCCAAATTAGCAGTTGCTGGAATGATTAAGGTTCATAAACATTTTCCATGTTCTGTTTCTGTGTCTGTTATTTCTTTCTTGTTTAAAAAAAGTATAAAGTTGAGTCTATTTTAATGATTTTTTATAAAATTAAGATAATTTTAGTGCTAAGAAAATAATTTATTTTGCTCATCTGAATGTACTTATTCAATAGAGGACACTTAGCAGACATTTGGTGGTACTGATATTGTAGACAGTTGGGGAAATGGATGGAGGCAACCAGACTAGAATCTCTGACTTCCTACTCCTGGGGATTTCAGAGAGTCCTGAGCAGCAGCAAGTCCTGTTCTGGATGTTCTTATCCATGTACCTGGTCACAGTTGTGGGAAATGTGCTCATCATCCTGGCCATCAGCTTTGATCCCCGCTTGCACACTCCCATGTACTTCTTCCTGGCCAACCTCTCCTTCACCGACCTTTTCTTTGTCACCAACACAATCCCCAAGATGTTGGTGAACCTTCAGTCCCAGAACAAAGCCATCTCCTATGCGGGGTGTCTGACACAGCTCTACTTCCTGGTCTCCTTGGTGACACTGGACAATCTCATCCTGGCTACAATGGCCTATGACCGCTATGTGGCCATCTGCCGCCCCCTCCACTATGTCACAGCCATGAGCCCTGCACTCTGTATTTTGCTCCTCACCTTGTGTTGGTCACTTTCTCTCCTCTATGGCCTCACCCTCACCCTCTTCATGACCAAGGTGACATTCTGTGGTTCCCAGAAGATCCACTACATCTTCTGTGAGATGTATGTTCTGCTGAGGTTGGCCTGTTCCAACACCCAGATCATTCACATAGTGCTGATTACCACAGGCATCTTTATCTTCCTCACCCCCTTTGGGTTCATGATGATATCCTACATTCGTATCGTCAGAACCATCCTCCAAATACCTTCAGCCTCTAGTAAATACAAAGCCTTCTCCACCTGTGCCTCTCATTTGGCTGTGGTCTCTCTTTTCTATGGGACACTTTGTATGGTATATCTGCAGCCTCTCCAATCCTACTCCATGAAGGATTCAGTAGCCACAGTGATGTATGCTGTGGTGACCCCCATGATGAACCCTTTCATCTACAGCCTGAGGAACAAGGACATGCATGGGGCTCTGGGAAGACTGCTTCTAGGTAAAGCCTTCCAGAAGGTGACATGAGGTAATTTTGGAGACTGAAATGGAGACTGGGAATTTTCTACCACATGCAAGGCATTATCTCATGGGAGACACAGGAGTGATTAGGACATAGCTCCAGCTCAGAATGAATTTATGTATCCGTGGTATGTATGTGTAACGCAAGATCCCCTGACCAAAAAACCTTCAAAATAAATAAGGTAACACTAACACTAATACCAGAATTTTGCAAATAAGAACCTTCAACTTATGTGGCCACGGCATCATATTGCCACCATGCTGTGGAATCCATGTAAATGGATAAACTCACCAACTAAAAGATATACAATGTCTGAATGGATAAAATAAATATTCCCAACTGTATGCTACCTATAAGACATAACACTAGAAGTTGAAAGATTGTCATAAAAATCCAAATCTATAGTTAATAGTTTAATAATTATGCTTAACAGAATGTCCTCCTAAGAATTGGACAATGCTTTGCTTAATAAATTGGATACACAAAATGTTGGGCATCTATACTAACAGAGATCAGACATGGGGCCAAACAGCTGGGAGGTATTGTGGTCCTGGGCCTACATTCCCACCCAAAAGCAACCTCCTGTGCTTGGTAGCACTTTGTCCTTTCAGACACGGCATAAACTCTCCAGTTCGTCAGCATGTATCATTGCCTTCTTGGCACTGCTTTTCTCAGAAGAAGGTAATATTTTCTGGATTCACTGCAGATACCAAAAATGGAAAAATAATTGTATTTTGGGGGGAAAAACCCGAGTGTTTCTTCCTGGAATATACTGTATCCCAACACGTTTAATTAGCAAGCAAAGAGCACCTGTGTCAAACCTATTTTACATTAAATGAATCTTACAATGATCAGTGTAGAAAAAAAGTTATGAGATGAAAAGTTTAAGAAGCAAAAAGAAGCCTGAAGTTTTTCATTCATTTTTCAATATGATTATAAAATCAACAATGATATTGTGCAATGCTGTTGTATTCAATGAAATAATTGGGCTTCACACTTTTTAGAGATTTTGAGTAGTAAATGATGGTCTTTGGGATTTAGCAAAAATTATGTGCTTCAAACAGAAAGCAGCATTCGTGCTTTGCCACATGAGAATATAAACATTAATAATACCACTGAATTCACTATATTTAATTGTGATGCTGATAAAAGGTTTGATCCTTCCAAAGAAACTTTGGAAAAGATTCCCTATTTGACACAATATCAAGAAATTAGTTATATATTTATTAGAGGAAAAAAAACTTCAAAATTTTAATGTTAGCTGGTCAAAATTAGTAAGTCTACTACAAACTGCACTCTGATAGTATTAGTGATAATATCAAACTTGTTTTTAAAAATTAAACCCAGGGTGTCTTGCTGACTCAGTTGGTAGAGTATGTGACTCTTGGTCTCAGGGTTGTGAGTTTGAGCCTCACGTTGGGTGTAGAGATTACTTAAAATAAATAAATAAAATTTAAAAAAAAATAAATCTGAAGTGACAATATTTTCCATGACACCTAACGTGAGTCATTTATTATAATATTTTTCAATGCTAAAATTTCAAAACTAAAAGGCTTAATAGAATAGTAATTATATCATAAACTGAATACGTTCCCATGAATTGAACCAGCTGGCCAGTGCTCCACTTTAAAAATTGACTAAACAATATGGTAGTCTTTGGCACTATGTGGAGGTCAGACATGGGACCAAAAAAGGTTTTGGAAATGTTTAAAGAAAATGAGTTACTCATGTTACACAATAATTTTTTAAAAACCTCTCCTATCACTCGTGAAGATTGGATTCAATACATGGGGTTATCTTGATATGCAAATCATGTCTGAATACATTGTGAATACTTCTCTGAAAATACAGTCACAAATAATTGCACAAATATATTATTCAACTGACTGATTCCTTTTGAAAAAACTGTACTTTGAAAAAATAATTTGGCAAAGAATAATGTGAACTACTCATCATAGTTAAAATACATTTACAGGAATGAAAATAATGACTGGTCTATATATACAAAATTAAGGAGCTGAATGATGAGTTCTTGTAAAATGTTCATTTATTCCCAATTTTATGACAATAAAATAACATTATATGTTATATGAACATATTAGTTTACCTTTCCCAATTAATACACTAAATGAAGAGCAAAAATTCAAGTTAATGGAACACTGTGCAATATAATACTGAAAAATATTATGACAACATTGGAATATTAGAATTCTACTTATGCCTCCAGAAAAGTGATCTTAATTATATAAATGTTTGTGCAAAGATTTGATCCATATTCAAAGTGCATGTGGTTGTGAACAGATCTTGTATTATTATTTTTTTTAATTTTTTTTCAACGTTTATTTTATTTTTTGGGGGGACAGAGAGAGACAGAGCATGAACGGGGGAGGGGCAGAGAGAGGGGGAGACACAGAATCGGAAACAGGCTCCAGGCTCCGAGCCATCAGCCCAGAGCCTGACGCGGGGCTCGAACTCACGGACCGCGAGATCGTGACCTGGCTGAAGTCGGACGCTTAACCGACTGCGCCACCCAGGCGCCCCCAGATCTTGTATTATTAAACAGGAAAAAAAAATCTAAATATCATTCCCAGTTAATGGACCCAATCCTAAATTCTCCACTAAACAATTCAAGATAAAACAAAGGACTTCACACTGACATCTTGGTCAGAAGAAAAGATGCCAGGTTTTGCTTCCAAATCAAAGGAGTTACAAAATACAATAATGTATTTAATAATTAAGTATTTCTATTTTCATTTATAATTTATTCAATATCAAAGTTAAAATATCATCTCCAGTGGCATATATTTTTGAGCTATGATAGAGGCATATTCCATATATTAATAAAATAAAAAATCTTTGATCATATTTCTGCAGTTGATTATTTATTTATTTATTTATTTGAGAGAGTGTGTGTGTATGTGTGAGAGGGTGAGAGAGAGAGAGGGAGAGAGAGAGAAACCCAAGCAGGCTCTGCATTGTCAGCACGGAGCCTGATGCAGGGCCCAAACTCACAAACCATGAGATCATGACCTGAGCCAAAATCAAGAGTCAGATGCTTAACCAACTGAGCCACGCAAGCATCCTTGCAGTAAGCGTCTGGCTTACTTAACACTCATGTACATTACCTGCTTGGCCACTGGAATATGGGCTTACAATTCTTGTTCTATACTTTATGATTATGTATTAGCATAATTCAATGAGAAAAATGAAGACATGAAAGAAATATGTGAAAGCATGATCTACTGACAAATGACTAAAACTGGACAGAATGCACCACTACAATGGAGGGAGTACAGTTTGGCAGTTTCAAGATGCAGTATAATGTAGTCATGAGGATCTTGGGCTACACACCAAACTGCCTGGGTTCCAATCTTAACTTCTTATGTGATGTTGGGCAGTAAATTAACCTTTCTATCATTTTACCTATAGAATGAGGATGACCATAGGACCAGCATCATAGAGGTGGTAGACTAATAGATTGGAAAAGTGCCTGACACATTCAAAAGCACGCAACAAGTGTTTGCTACTTATTCTCTTTTGTAAAGAACAATTTTTCTGATCTGGCTCAAAAAATAAAATTAAAATCAAAGGATAGAATGAGGTGAGCATATGGATGGAGAGAAGGAAATAAGAAGTGCTTTTATTCATAGTGGAGAGTGAGGTGTATAGAGAAGTTGAGAACTCCAGGATTCTCTGTGTTCTGTGAGAAAGAAAGGTTGGATTTTATTCTTTCTTCACTTGAGTGCATCACTGAGGATTTTTGAGCAGGAAGAAAAGCAATGATGACAGTGATGTTGGAAGAAGACAATTTCGGAATTGAAATGAATAATAGATGTTTTGCACAAAGGTATATAAGTCTTATTTTCAAACTTCAATTCCACCTGGCAAAAGGGAAATATGGATTCACATCAAACTGGTTTCCTGCCCCCAACTCTACCTGAAAGCAGCTAAGTAGTTACCACATTTTCATATTTGCCTTTAGCATAGGGTTTTTATCTGAACAGAAAATTTGATAGCTTTAAAATTAAGGGAGAAAAAACACTGATTTAGAGTCATATTCCATTATCAACATTACTATACCCACTGAATTAAATAATGTAAAAATCCAAATTGTTACCATTTTAGAGAGAAAGATACTTTCTTTTTCCAAAAGACTCTTCCCAGGGCTCCCTTCATGTCTCTGTTCCTCAGACTTTGGATGAAGGGATTCAGCATGGGGGTGACCACAGTGTACATCATGGCCAAGACAGTCTCCTCAACAGCAGAATTATTAGCTGATGGACACAAGTAGAGACCGATAACTGTCCCATAGAACAGAGACAGCACAGAGAGGTGGGAGCCACAGGTGGAGAAGGCCTTGCAGATGCCCCTGGCAGAAGGGACCCTGAGGATGGAGGACACGATCCGTGCATAAGACATGACAATGAGTAGGAATGGGATGACGAGAACAAGCCCTCCCATGATAAATATCACCAACTCATTGACTCGAGTGTCAGAGCAGGCCAGCTTCAGCAGAGCAGACATGTCACAGAAAAAGTGAGGGATTATGTTGTTGGCACAGAAGGACAGCTTGGCCATGAGCAGGGTGTGCAACATGGCATGGGCAGTAGTCAGCACCCAGGACCACCACCAAGGAGAGACAGAGGTTGGGGCTCATGATGGTGGTGTAGTGCAGAGGAAAACAGATGGCCACATAGTGACCATAGGCCATGACAACAATGAGGAAGCTCTCAAGAACTCCAAAAAACAAGTAACAATACATCTGGGCCAGGCAGCTGGCATAGGGGAGGGGCGGGACCTGGCTCTGCATGTTCTGCAGCAGTTTGGGCATTGTGACAGAGAAGAAGCAGAGGTCAGAGAAGGATTAATTGCTAAGAAACAAATACATGGGCACGTGGAGGTGGGAGTCCAGGCAAATGAGGACGACGATGAGAAGGTTCCCCAGGATGGTGGTAACATACACAGCCAGGAACAGAGCACAGAACAGATTCCACTGCTCTGGTTCGATGGGCAGGCCCAGAAGGAGGAACTCTGAGACGACAGTTTGGTTCCTCTCTGTCATTCTGTGACTCTATTATATTTATGAAGAAAATAACAGACCCTAAAATCCAAGTATAAGAAATAAATATATTTCCATTGCAAGTGGCCTATTGTCAAATGGTGGATGAGTGAGAATATAGGCACAGGTGGCAGCTGACTCTACTGAAAATACAAGCCTCCAATGGCCTCCAAGTCTCTAAATCGGATAACATATCACATTTAAAACTAATCGTCACTTCTTCCTTCTTAAAACTCTCCCATCTCTTGGCTGTGGTGACACTTCAGTTTCAAGTTTCCCCTATCTCCCTTGGAATGCCTTCACAGAGTCCTTAGAGAACGTCTCCTGTTCAGTCATCATTTGAATATTGGTGGTCCTCAGAATCCTCCTACACTTCCCCTAAATATGACAGTGAATCCCAAGTGTATTTATCCAGCCCACATAGCTCGTCTGGGCTATAGACCTGGGTGTTCAGCTCTCTGGTGGCCATCTTCCTGCATGGCTCACTGTTACTCTGAAACCAATCTTTGTGAAATTTAGTTTACTGTCTTCCTTGACCCAGAGGGGCTCCACTCCCAGTAGCTCTAGTTCAGTGACTGACAGTACCGCCTACAAGGTACTCGAGTCAAACCTGAGAGCCGTCCTTGACTCCTTCCTCTCTTCGTGCTCCTCACGCATTTACTGTATGTTACCAGTCTCCCTTTCTTCTCACTTCTCGTATACATATCCCACGTACATACACTTCTCGTATGTGGGCTACATATCCCACAGCCACCATTCAGGTCACTTTCCTCACCTGAACCATCATAACAAGTCTGGTCTCTCCACGTTTACTTTCACTCCTTTCCATCCCATTGACATTATCCAGAATCATTCTTTTTATAGGTCAAACCTGCTTGTGTCACTATTCTAATTGAAGAGTTTCTTCTTTCCATTAACATAAAGTCCAAACCAGTTTACATGACCCACAAGATCCTATTTCATCACATCAATTAACTCATGTCTAGTCCTCTCTCCACTCCAGGTATACCAAGTATTTCTCATTTTCTCAAAGGCATCCTGCTGTCACCCACCGTATGACATCACATTTTCCATTCCCTGACACATGCTCTCTCCACCTCATTCCATCCTGTCACCTAGTAATTCACCCTCCAGACCATTAAATAGCGATTATTTTCTCTTTGCTAGACTTTAAGGATAGGGGGAGGTTCTATCTTGTTCACAGCCAAACACTAGCATCTAGAACAATGTGATGAAAGAGAGACAGACAGAGACAGAGACAGACAGAAACAAAAGAAGGAAGGGAGGAAGGAAGGAAGGGAAAGAAATTTATGACAACCCAAGGGATTTCTTATTTGTTTCAGCATTCACCGAAAATAGTGGAGGTTGAAACATTCACTGACCTCGAGGCCTTCCAAATCATATCT
Organism: Lynx canadensis; assembly: GCF_007474595.2. Classification (NCBI taxonomy): domain Eukaryota; kingdom Metazoa; phylum Chordata; class Mammalia; order Carnivora; family Felidae; genus Lynx; species Lynx canadensis. Next base: position 13,440,946 of record NC_044316.2, read on the forward strand.
CCCTTATCTAAATCTATCGTATTGATTTTCAGATACGGCACTACAGACTGTCCAGAATTCCTCCCCCGGGTCACAATATTACCCCATCTCAAGATATCCTGCTATATGGGTTACACTCATCTACCCAAACAACAGTGCTATCATTTTTTCCTTAAGATTTACCCCACACAGAAAAATAAGACATTTGCCCCACAAAATATCAGTATTGATTCAGGAAGAAAGGAGATGGAAGTGGAAGTTGAGAGATCATGGAAAAGCAAAAAGAATGAGGATCATTTCCAATCTCTTGGCTCTAGTTTCTGGTCTCCTCCAGACACCCTTCTCACAGTGTGAGTCAGGATTGACAAGAAAAACCAAGAGCATTTCAGGATGAGAAAAACATCTCCTAACCCTGAAGAGAGAGAAGAGTGCACTCACTGTAGGCTGTTCACCAAGGTCATGGGGCTAAAACAGGCATATGCATGTGTTTTCACACTTGGACACAGGAAAGATCTGTTACTACATATTAGTGGGGGGGAGGATCCATCTCTGACTCCTCAGGAATTCCTTTCTCTGAGAAACAAGTAGGGCCCATCTATTGTATAAAATACCTGATTAAGAGTCCAACTCAGTCAGATATTACTTACAAATGCTGCCATTGAAGAGCCATATGAACTTTACCTACCCCTCACATTCTACTTGCTTCACCTTTAAAATGTCAATACCACCTTCTCCCTGACTACCTCACAAAGCTACTGTAAAATGAAATCTCTTTTGAGAAAACTCTTTGTGAAACATAGAGGACTCTGGTGTGAAATACTTATGGATACTATTTTAAATAAAGAGATGGAATCTGGTGACACTAATCAAGCTATTTCTAGAATGTTGAGCAGGTTTTCTTAATTTTTAGACTGCCTGAAGAACAATCCCATAGAGTCACATCATAAAACCTCAGTAATATGAATGCTAAGGTTGGAAGAAGCCTAAGACATATACCCTCCAGCCTAACTTATCACGTATGTCTCAAGGAGACTTCAGGGCTTTGGCCCAAGACCCCTCGCTCTTTTATTCATTATAAACTCATAGAGATTCAGATTGTAGTCATCGCCTGAGTCTACACTGTCCTTTCTCACTTCTCTCATTCCGACTTCCTGGGCCTGCGGGACAATGGGTCCCAGTGGAACCTACATGGTGGGGGAAGACAGTAATAACAAACAAAGTAAATTTCAAACCTCCCTGGGACAAATCCCCTAGGAAGTATGAAGCAGGGACTTCTTAATTACTAACCATCTTTGGGTAGGGGAACAGGCAACAAAGAAAAGAGTTCATGCCCTGGTCCCACCAGGACCTCTGCCTTAGCTACCAGAGCCCAGAAGACCTCTTCCTTCTTTGACTTCATTATTTTCACTCTTGAAGTATTTGTCTCCAGAAGTGCTTAAGAGTGATAACCTTTTTTTTTTGTTTTGGATTATTGCTTCAGAAATATTATCTTTAAAACAGGAAAAGAAATGTTCTTTATTGACCAACTTATTCAATAATTGAGTCCCATAATTTCTGCCTGCTACATTTAGGAAAAGTGACCGTGAGCTATTTTCACACATCACTTGTCACTTAATGATGAAATCTAACCATCGTCTGTAAACACAGACAGTCACTCCCTCCTTAGTTTCCCAGCCATACCTAGCCACATTTGACAACTGTCTTGGATCTTGGATCTCTGTGAGGCAACTGGATGACAAGGGTAGATGGAAAGAAAATGGTGCTGTCAGCAAACTAAATAACATGTGTTATTTAAGATTGAAGAGTTAAAGAAAACATGGCATACCCAGGAAACTCAAGGAAGTTCAGTGTGACTGTCACATATTATTGGGGGAGAGAATGCAAGGGCTGGGGTGAGAGTCAGGCAGAGTCCTGGTCAGGCAAATCTTATAGAATGTGGCAAGCAAGGCCACCTTCATCCTCAGCAAAACATCTCTAAATGGCTTTAAAATGAGAGGTTCAAATTTCATTTTTAGGACAGTAACTCGGATTGAAGGACAGCACATTAGCATTAAAAATGAGGAAGGCATAGAAATCATTAGAAGGCTATTTCCATATCCCAAGGTGAGAAATAATGGTTACAGATGGTTTCAAAGTGGATATATTAGAGAAATGTGTCACCTATAAATATCAACTAAATGTTTCAACCAAACCAACATTTCTTGACACCAGTGTCTTTGGAAATAAAATAAACAAACCTGCTCCATGTAGTGGGTTGCAACCCACTACTGTCCATGTAATGGGTTGCAGCAAGCAATGTTCCTGGTGCACGGTCATTTAAAACAAAACACACACACACATACGGGGCATGTGTGGCTCAGTCGCTCAAACATCTGACTCTTGGTTTCAGCTCAGATCATGATCTCATGGGTTCCGGTTCAGGATCCACACTGACAGTGTGGAGCCTGCTTAGGATTCTCTCTCTGCCCCTCCCCATGTGCATGCATGGGTGCTCTTTCTCTCTCTCAAAAATAAATAAATAAACTTCAAAAACAAGTAAATTTTTTAATATTTTTATTTTATTTTATTTTATTTTTGAGAGGGAGGGAGACAGGGCATGAGTAGGAGAGGGAAGAGAGAGAGGGAGATGCAGTATCTGACGCAGGCTCCAGGCTCTGAGTTGTCAGCACAGAGCCTAATGCAGGGCTAGAACTCACAATCTGTGAGATCATCACCTGAGTCAAAGTTGGTTGCTTAACCAACTCAGCCATCCAGGCACCCCAAAAACAAATAAACCTTTAAATCATAAAAGCTATCATAGAGTTGCAGATGCAACAAGAACTACATAAATTAAAGCTTCAGAGAGAGACAGACTGTTCTGAGATGAGATGAGTACAACTGGCTAATTTTATGTTAGAGGCTATTTGCTGAGTCTGGGCACAGACTGAGGCAGAGGATATCTGCTAGGGAAATAGGAAGCATCGAAGATGGTAGCAGTTGTACAGTACTGGAGTAATAAGTTGGAAATTTGAGGATACATAAACACATTTGATGAGTCTGGTGCAGTGAAACTGGGAGTGAGGCCAAGTTTTCAAAAAGGCAGCATAAAGTGTCCTACAGTCTTTCAGGACTCGAAACCAAAGTCTCATCACAGGAAAAGGCCTTCTCCAAACACATGTCTGGCCTTTCTCTCAAGATTGTTTGTCAAAGCTTAACATTTTGTGGGGCAAGAAGCTAAAAAGCTAGGCAAAATAAAAAGTCTCTAAAGATAATCTTCCATTATCTTTTAGAACTGAGAAACTCATCATGTTCTCAATCAAAAACCTGAGACCACACACCCTAGCAGTAGTAAACTTAGTCTTTCTAAGTTTCCAACCCAGCCCTAAGTCAAAATCAATCTCTGGTTGTACTGAGTGATCAAACCACTCACCATACCTGCATAGCAAGATAGATAGATAGATAGATAACATGTTAGAAGATAACATCATCCAAAGCCACAGCAATCTTAATGGCAATAACGTCCAGCATACAATTAAAAAGACCAGAAATATGGAAGAGGCAAAATCCTGTGGCCAATAAGAGAGAGAAAAACAAAATTAAAGAGAAGGAGGAAGATAAAGGGAAAAACAGCAGGAAAGACAAGCTGATTTTATTGGTGGCAGACAAGGAATTTAAAATACAACAATTAAGGAGCAGCTGGGTGGCTCAGTTGGTTAAGTGTCTGACTATTGATTTTGGCTCAGGCCATGATCTCATCATGCATGATGAATAAGTATTTTCCAAACCAGTACAAGACATAAAGCTACAAGTTTAGGTTGCTTGGCTAATTGTATAAATTCAAACACAACTAAATCTACACATATAAGAACTTCTTAAAACCAAATACAAAGGAAAACCTTAAAGCAATTGGGGTTGAGAACAAGGGCACATTTCCTTCATAGGAGTAACAATTAGAATGGCACCTAACTTCCTAACAGAAATCATGAAGAACAAGTGCCACAGCGTCTTGGAATTGTTGCAATAATAGAGACTATATACAGCAAAAACATTCTTCAAAAATGAGTGGCATTTTCTGACAAACAAAATTGCAGGAATCTGTCACTACAGCCTCCACAAAGAAAATTTTTAAATACTAAATGAGGTGCTTGCAGACAAGATGGAAATAATCACAGACAAAAACTTAGAAATGCTACGTTGTAATAAGTCAGTTGTAATAAGTCAAGGATGCATGTTGTAATCTCTAGAGTAAAAAGAAAAATAAAACAATATATAAGTAAGAGGTTTATATAAGGATAAATAGATTTAAAATATTAGACTTGTGAATTTCAAAAGAAGACAAGAAAGGGAAGAAAAAGAATATAAAACAGATGGTCAACACAAACGTTTGGCCAACTAATCTTTGACAAAGCTGGAAAGAATATCCAGTGGAAAAAAAGTGGTCTCTTCAGCAAATGGTGCTGGAAAAACTGGACAGCGACATGCAGAAGAATGAAACTGGACCACTTTCTCACACCATTCACAAAATAAATTCAAAATGGATGAAAGACCTAAATGTGAGACAGGAAACCATCAAAATCCTACAGGAGAAAAAAAACAGGCAGCAACCTCTTTGACCTTGGGCACAGCAACCTCTTATGAGACATGTCTCCAGCGGCAAGGGAAATAAAAGCAAAAATGAACTATTGGGACCTCATCAAGATAAAAAGCTTCTGCACAGCAAAGGAAACAATCCACAAAACTAAAAAGCAATGGACAGAATGGGAGAAGATATTTGCAAATAGCATATCGGATGAAGTGTCAGTGTTCAAAATCTATAAGAACTTATCAAACTCAACAGCCAAAAACCAAATAGTCCAGTGAAGAAATGGGCAAAAGACATGAATAGACACTTCTCCAAAGAAAACATCCAGATGGCTAACAGACACATGAAAAGATGCTCAACATCACTCATCATCAGAGACATACAAATCAAAACTACAATGAGATACCACCTCATACCTGTCAGAATGTCTAAAATTAACAACTCAGGAAACAACAAATGTTGGCGAGGATGTGGAGAAAGGGGAACCCTCTTGCCCTGTTGGCGTGAATGCAAACTGGTGCAGCCACCCTGGAAAACAGTATGGAGCTTCCTTAAAAAATTAAAAATAAAACTACCCTACGACCCAGCAATTGCACTACTAGGTATTTATCCAAAGGATACAAAGAGCTGATTCGAAGGGGCACATGTACCCCAACATTTATAGCAGTGCTATCAACAGTAACCAAAATACACACACATACATACACACACTCACACACGCACACACACATGCACAATGGTATACTACTCAGCAATCAAAAAGAATGAAATCTTGCCATTTGCAACAATGTGGATAGAATTAGAGTGTACTGTGCTAAGCGAAATAAGTCAGGCAGAGTAACACAAATGTCATATGATTTCACCCATATATGAATTTAAGAAACACAACAGATGAACATAGTGGGAGGGAAGGAAAAATAAGATAAAAACAAAGAGAGAGGCAAACCATAAGAGACTCTTACATACCGACAATAGGCTGAGGGTTGATAAAGGGGAGGTAGGTGGAGGTTGGGCTAAATGGGTGATGAGCATTAAGAAGGGCATTTGTTGAGACGAGCACTGGGTATTATGTGCAAGTAATGAATCACTGGGTTCTACTCCTGAAACCAACAGTACACAGTATGTTAACTAACTTAAATAAATAAATTTTAAAAAAATAAAAAATAAAACAGCTGGGTCAAAAAAATTTCTGAAGTAAGATGGTGGATATAAATTCAAATATATCAGTAATTACATAAAACCTATGCGGTTAAATACTTCAAATGACAATTAAATTTTTCAAACAGAATAAAAAAATCAAAACGCAGCCATATGCTATTTACACCCTGCACACAATAATCAAAAGAAAATATATACCGTGGAGATATTTTTAAGGCAAGAAGTATTACTAGAGATAAAGAGTGATATTTTATAATTAAAAATAGGTTAACCTAGCAAGATGGTATCACTATTCTAAATCTGTATATGCCTAAAAGGATAGCTTCAGAATATAGGAAGCAAAAAAAAATGGTAGAACTAAAGTTAAAATTAATAAAAGGTACATAAAAATGTTAAATAAACACATGCGCAATCATTCCATTCTAGCATGAAAGCAATCATAGGCAATATGTAAATGAATACGCCTGACTATGCTTCAATAAAATTTATTTACAAAAACAAGTGGCAGGTAGATTTGACTCATGAGCTATGGTCTGTTGACCCCTAATGCAAAGCAAACATACACAAGATTTTTAAAGCTTCCCTCAAAGTTCAGTGAGGAAACAAAGGTCACTTATCAGCACACTTATTCATCATTGTACTGGAAAACCCATTTTCAATAAATGGCACTGAACCCGTTGGATACCCATACTTTGGAGAATGTACCTTGAACTCTCCCTCACCTGACAAAAAAAACAAGTCTAGATTGATAGGAGATCTAAATGTGAAATGTAAAACCATATATCCTTTAGAGGAAAATATAGAAGTATATTGGCAAAGATTCTTTTTAAAAAAAATTTTTAACATTTATTCATTTTTGACAAACAGAGACAGAGCGTGAGTGCAGGAGGGGCAGAGAGAGGGGGAGACACAGAATCCAAAGCAGGTTCCAGGCTCTGAGCTGTCAGCCCAGCTGAGTTGGTTTCTTCCTTGTAAACCAGATTTGTTTCCCAAGATCCTTGCATATAAACATTGGAGCGATTATCCAGGTTCATCTCAACAAACTGTCTTGGGACTGCCTCCCCTGTGTCTTTCCAAAACTGATAAATAGCCCTGATATGGCTCCAGTTCAGCCCCTTTTTTCACAAACCTTGTATCCAGGGTTCAGTTCTCAGAGGGTTCACAACCTCACTTTCTTCTCCTTTTGTGCAGGCACTGAAAATCCAGGCACCAATTCCCACCCTATTCAGAAATAATGCCTTACTGTCCTTTGTGTCCTGACAGAATTTTCATCCTGTAGAAGAAAACTGGAGGCAACGTACTACATAACTCTGAGACCAGCACAGAACAGTGGGTAAGGTCTGGCCATCTCAAACATTCCCTCTCTCTCTGTTTCCCTGTCTCTCTCTCTCTCTCTCACACACACACACACACACACACACACACACACCTTTCTTCTCTTCTCCATTTACCTCTCATGACCATACCCACATACTTTAAAAGTCTTCATATAATCTAATCCCTTAGTATTTAAAGGTAATACAACAATCCCTCCAACCTCTTAGCACTCCACAGTTTTCAAAGTGCTATCACATGCTGTCACATGTAATCCTCAAGCCTGCAAAAAGGGCTTAAGGGGTGGGATGAGGAGGTTCACAGCTCAAGCAGCTAGGGAGCAACCCAGGAGGTAAGAGAAGACAGTTTTCTTTTTTTGTTTTTAAACATTTATTTATTTTTGAGACAGAGAGAGCATGAACAGGGGAGGGTCAGAGAAAGAGGGAGACACAGAATCTGAAACAGGCTCCAGGCTCTGAGCTGTCAGCACAGAGCCCAACGCGGGGCTCGAACCCACGGACCGTGAGATCATGACCTGAGCCGAAGTCGGACGCTTAACCGACTGAGCCAGCCAGGCGACCCGAGAAGACAGTTTTCTAATGCTGAGTCTGGAGCCCTTGCCGGTACAGCCTCCCACCACCCATTCTCTCCCCTCTCCACCCAGCCACACTGCAGAGAGCCTTATGTTCTAAGGCCAACTGACCACACAAGCGTTCAGAAACCACGGACTCTTACAGACTCAGAACAGGATTCCCCAAAGTGCATGATCAGAATCACCAGGTGATTGTTAAAAATGGCTTGGTTCTCAAAACATAACGAGTCTTTCCAGGAAGGGGGCCAGAAAAGCAGCTTTTTGTTTTAAAGTATCACAGGTGATTCTGATGCACACTAAAATGCGGGGGACACTTGCCTTGAGGGCTCGAAAGCAGAGCCATCATAGCCTCTGGGTGTCCTCTGACTTTGGGAGGCAGTAGTTTCTGATGAGGTCTCGGGAGGTGGAAAACCTTTGTCTCCATGACAGAAACAGAGATGGTAGCCAGTGCTCAGAACGGAGACACTCAGGCCATTGCCATGGTGCTCTTTTTCATCCTGAGTTCACTTCGGGGGTCTTGGAGTGGTCTCTGGGATGAGCCCATCAGTTCCGATTTCCACTGAAACTCTTTGCTTTCCTGAGAGGCAAGCAGCCCCTTCGACTTGAAGCCTCACTTACACACTCTGAGAAATAAATGAGCTCAGTCATAGTGTAGAGACTTAACAGAACTGTATGAGTAATGAACGGATGTGGACACACAAAAAAGCATGTCCTAAGGATCACTCCTATTTTAACTCAAATGCCCAAGGACCAGCTCATGATTGCTCTGTAATTTGAAATCCTAGGGTTAAAAGAGAATTAACCATCGTCTACCTCCACTAAGTACTTGAGTAGACTGTGAAATCACAACTCAACCCGCTGTATTGTGAGCTTGTTTGAATGTCTTCCATGTCGGGGAATGACTTCCCCCCACCAGCCCCCTTTGCAGGTATGGCACTTACGTCATCTGGCAGATGGCCTGACTTGTCCTTCTGTCTCTCTTTTATTTGCTAGCTACTGACTTGACCAATCCACACCCCTTCGCATGTGAAGGCCATAATAATACAGTTCCTCACTGTTCTCTCCTCTGTGTACACAACACCAAGGGGCCAGCCACAAATAAGTCCCCCCTCAACAACCTGGGTCACTCCCTGCAGACACAGGCATGCTGAAGTTGCTCCTATGAGTGGGGTGAAGAGCCACGTCCAGGATGGAGACAAGAATGGGGCCACCTATCCCTCTTGGTTCTAAGAGCAGGATTTGCTACTGGAGCAGAGATGGGAGGCAGTCAGAACATAGGGAAATGATAAGGGGACTCCTTTTGAGATCCTCATTACAGCACTTCCCGTCTACACAGGGCTTTAAGTTGGGGAAGTGCTTCCACATCCAGTATTTGTGGGGTAGTCTCTAAACCCACAGTGAGGTAGGCATGTCTGCAGCACAGCATTTAGGATGTGGACTTTAGAAACACAAAAGGAGAGTCAAATCCCAATTCTATCGGTTACTAGTCGAGGAAATTGGGGACATTCATTAATCAACTGAATCTCAGTCATCTCATCCAGAAAAAGGGATAATGGAAACAAACAGTGCTATTTGCTGTGTGGACTAAATGCAGGGGCGGGTGGGGGGAGGTCAGGGGAGAGAGGTGTCATTCAACATAATGTCTGGCCAGATACTCAGTAAACGTTTGTTAAAAAACCACTTGTGGGTGTTAAATTGAGCTTTGGACCTAAATATATGACCCAGAATGTCCTTCCACTGCACTGTGGGTGCTAAACATCTGGGAATTCAAATGTTTTCACTGAGATAACAAATCTACTCACGTGCTAAAATGCTGGGCCTCTCTGGGCTGGCCTCACCTGCATCCTGGCACTCCAAATTACTTTACTCTCCTAGGTCACTCAGTTCCCACATCTACACTTGCTCCTTCTACTGCTACTACAAACTTATGTTCAGCCTGAACCTGCAAAACAGACCCGACACACCCATGGCACACTGGCTCATTATCCAAATGACTACATTTTTATCCATAGTGTTGCTTATTCATTGAGGCTCTTGGGCTTATGACTCTTCCCTATTCGTTAAGCTCAAATGCACAGAATGCCTAATATTCTATAGAGTTCAGCTCAACCCTCACTTCCTAATCCTTATGCCATACTTGGCCCTGTGAGAGGTCCTTTAGATACAGGAAGGAAAACGATACTGCCCCTGCTCTGACAGCTCTCACAAGTCTCCCAGGAGAACAGACAACTAAGCAAAATGTGGGATAGGGTGTCCTAAAAAAAATGTAAAGACCAGGAAATGATAGAGAGTTTAGAATGGTATCTCTGTGGCAGGAGAAGATGCCACCAGCAGGAGATGCTTGAGTGAGAGCTATGATGGATCTTGCCAGAAGAACAATGGAATCACAGAATAGAGAAAACGTTCACTTAAAATTCAGTGAAACAAAAGAACAGCTGGTGCGAAGGACAAAAGCAAAGCATTGTGAGTACTTAGAAAATACAAGCCATGAGCCATCACTGGAGTAGGGAGAGCGGTAGATCCACGAGGGATGAGGGATCCTGGCACTTTGACCACCTGGCCATAATCACGGGCTATTCCAGAGGAAATGGGGAGCTCTGCTACTGTAGAGAAGCCACATGGTAAGATCCGTAATTTAGAAAATGCATATTGTGCAGCAGGGAGGGTGCTCGGCCAGTGCAATGTACTTTACCTGCATTTCCTCGTTTCCTCCTCCCATGGACACTTAGGACTAGATACAACCAATATCACCTAAGCATAATTGATCATTTTTCTATATTACCAAGTAGGAATAAATTATATTTTAATTTAACAATTATCATAAACATACATATATGTGGAATACACACCTATCTATGAAGGCTTAATTGTGTGCCTTTAAATGTATGGATTGTGCAGTTTCTTTAACTGTGTCTCTAATGATGAGAGTTTCAATTGCTTCTTTTTTCTTTTTTACTACTTAAAAATTTTTAGTGTTTATTTATTTTGAGAGGGGGATCACACGCACTTGGGGGGTGGGGATAGGGGCAGAAAGAGAGGGAGAGAGAGAATCCCAAGCAGGCTCTGTGCTATTAGTGCAGAGCCCGACGTGGGGCCGGATCATGACCTGAGTCGAAATCAAAAGTTGGTCACTTTACCGACTGAGCTGCCCTTTTTTTATTATTTTTAACAAGGTCCTGATAAACATTTTATACATGCATGTGTATATTTCTATCTGATTATATTTTAAGATACATTCCTAAAACTGAGATTGCTCAGAGGAATCTCCCTTTTAAGAGCTTAAGACATGGAATTTCAGGTTTCCCTCTAGAAAGTTATAATCATTCATTTCATCAGATATAAAACTGCCTGTTCATCCCATCTTTTGATAAGTAGCAAAGCTCTATGTTTGTTCCTATGTTTATTGACTCTGACCTTTTTCTTTTGTGAGTCTTCTTTTGTTCATGTCTGTTGCTATTTTCCAATGAGGGTTGGTAATTTTATTATTGACTTAAAACAGTTCTTCCTCAGGATGCCTGGGTGGCTCACTTGGTTTAGCATCCAACTCTCGATTTCAGCTCAGGTCTGGATTTCAGGGTAGAGAGTTCAAGCCCCAGGTTGGACTCCACTTTGGACTCCGCACTGGGTGTGAAGCCTACTGAAAAAATAAATTATTTCTCTATAAAGCTTATTAAGCCTTTGTCTATCACATACGTGGCAAGCATTTTTCCTTTTTGGCATTTTTTGTTTATTTGTATTTTATTGCTGTATTATGGTGATGTGGAAAGCATTTTACTTTTATGAAAGTAAAATATGGCATAATTTTTCATAATTTTTGTTTCATAATTTTCACAATTTTTCATTGTTTTCTGCTATCAATGCCATTCTGATGAATGTGGTTTTTCTCTTGTTGTTCATGCTTTTGATGTCATATCTTAGAACCCTTCCCTAAATCCAAGATCACAAAATTTCTCTAGGTGTTCTCCTAAGAGTTTTATAGTTTTAACTCTTACGTTCAATTTCAAATTGATCCATTTCAAAGTAATTTTTATATATGGTGTGTGAGAAGAATACAACTTTGGCATGTGGCCGGTGGCCCAGCACTATTTGTTAAAAATATCTTTTCCCCTCTGTGTAATCTGCATTCCTTTGTCAAAAATCAGTTGACCATGGATACGTGGTTTTATTTCTGGACTCTCAATTCTCTTCCATTGATCTATATTTCTATCCTTATGCCAGTATCCCATTGTCTTCATTACTGTTGCTTTGTAGTAAGTCTTCAAACTGGGGAGTGTGAATTCTCCAAATTTGCTCTTGGTTTTCAAGATTGTTTTGGCTATCCCGAGTCCCTTGAAATTCCATCTGAATTTTGAATCAATTTGTACAATTTCTGCAAAGAAGTCAGCTGGGATTCCAACAGGAATTGCATTGAATCTGTAGATCTATTGGGGGACTATCACCATGTTAACCATATAAGGGTAGGTTATTGCTTTGAGATCTTCCTTCTTTCTTAATATAGGTATTTACAACAAAAGTATTCCTTCTAAGCACTACTTTAATGGCATCCCATAAATTTTGGTATGTTGTATCTTCATTTTCATTCATCTCAAAGTATTTTCTGATTTTGTTATTTTTTCTTTGACCTATTGGCTGTTTTGGAGCATGTTCTTTAATTTCCATAAATATGTGAATTTTCTCAACTTTCTTCAATTTATTCATTTCTAATTTCATTCCATTGCACTTAGAGGACATACTTGGTGTCATTTTTATCCTTTTAAAATTATTGAGGTTTGTTGTATGGCCTAGCATATGCTCTATCCTGGAGAGTGTCCCAATGGCACTTGAAATGAACCTTGTTCTGTTGTTGTTGGGCACTGTGTTCTACGTTTATTGTTAGGTATAGTTGATGCAGAGTATTGTTCAAGTCCTCTACTTCCTTGTTGAAATTCTGCTTAGTTGCTCAATCCACTACTGAAAGTGTAATGTTGAAATCTCCACTTACTCTTTTTGAATTATTTATTTCTCCTTTCATGTGTTTGTTTTCTAGTATATATTTCAGTGCATATGTGTTTATCATTGTTTTCTTACTGATCAATTTACCCTGTTAACCTTATAAAGTATCCCCCTTTGTCTCTAATAAACTTTAAAAAAAATTTTTTTAATGTTTATTTATCTTTGGAAGAGAGAGAGAGAGTGCGAGCAGGAGAGGGGAAAAGAGAGAAGGAGACACAGAATCTGAAGCAGACTTCCAGGCTGTGAAATGTCAGCACAGGGCCCGACAGGGAGCTCGAACTCACAAACCGTGAGATCATGACCTGAGCCGAAGTTGGACGCTTAACCAACTGAGCCACCCAGGTGCCCCTCTAATTACCTTTTTAAATTAAAGCCTACTTTTTTTTTTTTTTAATTTTTTTTTTCAACGTTTATTTATTTTTGGGACAGAGAGAGACAGAGCATGAACGGGGGAGGGGCAGAGAGAGAGGGAGACACAGAATCGGAAACAGGCTCCAGGCTCTGAGCCATCAGCCCAGAGCCCGACGCGGGGCTCGAACTCACGGACCGCGAGATCGTGACCTGGCTGAAGTCGGACGCTTAACCGACTGCGCCACCCAGGCGCCCCTTAAAGCCTACTTTTAATCTCTAAAATCTACTTTTATATTTAAAGATTAATGTATAGCCAGCCTATAGTTTTTCAGTGGTTGCTGCTTTCCCATCTTTTTATTTTCCACATTTCTTACTGAGTTTCCAAAGATGTTCCTGAATGTTTCTTCATTTGCTGTTTGCCCTTAGGACCATTTCCATTGGTTTTAAGTCCTTCTATTTAATATTTTCACATGTGTCATTTAGAAGTGGGTCAGTGGACCTCCTCATATTGTCATGCCAAAAGTCAATTGCCCACCATTATATTTTTAAATTTCATGATCTTATTTTTCACCCAAAAGGAAAATCTCTTAAAAGAGGGTCACTCTCTTTGACAGATGCAATATCCACCTGCAATTGGTACCATGAATTCATTTTTTTAACTTTTTTTTAATAAGTCTTTTCCATGAAAGGATTATTCACCTGAATACTTGGAATGACACAAAGCACTATTTTAATCTGTCTATTCATTTTCAAAGAGGCAGGTTGGGGTTTGCTACAGGTATTTTTAGAGGTGATGGAGTAGTGTCACCAAAATGAAATATTAATTTATGATTAATGTATAGTTAGGAGTTCCAAGAAATGTCACAGAAAAATAAGGAGAGCATTAAAGAATATTCTCATAAAATGAAGGGAGACATAATTTTAAGATTGGAAAGGACATTCTAAGTCAGATAAATCAGTGAAGGAAAAACATCCCTCACATCTCAAATAATAAGAACATCAAAATGTGAACAGTTATCTATCTCCAAACAGTGGAATTCAGTGTAATTACTGAATAGAAGTTGGTAAATTTTAATTTTAAGATCAAAGAAAATCATGCAGGCAGCAATACAAAGTTTTTCAACAAGAAAAGTATATAAGAAATGACAATGTTGACTTGGAGAAAGTCACCCATCAGGTTGTTGACAGACTAAAGATGAGGGAAACAAAAAAGCTGAAAATACATTCACCAAAATGTTACAGTGGTTGCAAGGCAGAAGTGGGGATGATGCTTGCTTTCTTTCAATTTAAAATTTTCTGTATTGCTTGAATTACTAATACTGGAAACTTTGAAAAATAATCAATAGATTGTAATGTATTAAAAGCTATTTGGGGGAAATGAATTCCATGGGGTTTATTTAAAAATTTACATCCTAAGGGGGTGCCTGGTGGCTCAGCAGATTAAGCATCCAACTCTTGATTTTGGCTCGGGTCATGATTCCATTGTTCATGAGTTTGAGCCCCGCGTTGGGCTCTATGCTAACAGGGCAGAGCCTGCTTGTGATTCTCTCTCTCTCCATCTCTCTCTGCCCCTCTTCCACTCATGCTTGCTCTCTCTCTCTCAAATTAAATAAACTTTAAAAATAAAAAATTTAAAAAGTGAATGGCATGTAAAAAAAGAAACTATAGATAAACCTCATTCATAAAAATGACTATAAAAGCCTAAATAAAATAATTGCAAATCAATTTCAGTATTTTATACTGGGAATGCATATGTGGTTCAATATTAATAAAGCTAACAGTGTAATGGGCACTGAAAAGCATTTGATTAAAAATGAAAATCCAGGGGCGCCTGGGTGGCGCAGTCGGTTAAGCGTCCGACTTCAGCCAGGTCACGATCTCGCGGTCCGGGAGTTCGAGCCCCGCGTCAGGCTCTGGGCTGATGGCTCAGAGCCTGGAGCCTGTTTCCGATTCTGTGTCTCCCTCTCTCTCTGCCCCTCCCCCGTTCATGTTCTGTCTCTCTCTGTCCCAAAAATAAAATAAAACGTTGAAAAAAAAATTAAAAAAAAAATGAAAATCCATAGCTAATTATTAAAACACTGTTGGTAAAATACAAACAGAAGAGTTGCTAAATAAATATACCCTCTTCTGCTTAATTTTTTAAGGCTTTTTACTGTATTTAGAATAAAATGTTAAAACCTTAACAAGTCTAAGGGCACCTGGGTGGCTCAGTCAGTTAAGCGTCCAACTTCAGCTCGGGTCATGATCTCCCCATTTGTGAGTTCAAACTCACAAACTCAGAGCCCCTGTCAGGCTCTGTGCTGACAGCTCGGAGTCTGGAGCCTACTTCGGATTCTGTGTCTCCCTCTCTCTCTGCCCCTTGCCCGTTCACTCGCTCTCTCTCTCTCTCTCTCTCTCAAAAATAAACATTAAAAAAAATTTTTTTTAACCTTATCAAGTCTCTGCAGGACCTGACACCTGCTTGCCTGCATAATCCCACATCCCACTACTCTGATCTTCAGTTGGGCCATACTGACCCATGTTTAACTCCTTACATACAACAAAGGCCCCCTCAGGTGCTTTGCACATGCAGCTCCCTAGAGCGCTGTTTGATCTAGACTTCATAGCCTGGCCTTTTTCATCCTTCATATCTCAAATAATACAATCATTAAAATGTGCCCCATTGTTATTTATGTCTACACAGTGGAATTCAGTGTAACTTATTTATATGTCCTCCTTTTTATTCTTTTTTTTATTTTTAAGATGTTTATTCCTTATATTATAGGTTTTCAAAAGGAAGAAAGATACATTAAGTTACTTTAATCTTTGGTGTGCTTGAAATGTGTTTGGTAAGAAAGAAAATATTGATCTCATATTGCCCCCAAAGTGATTAGTGGTCTCAATGCCTCTTACTGAATAAATACAAAAGTTTTTGCCCAATAAAAGTGCTACTGTAATTATCACCTAAATCCTACATGTTCTTTGGTCTGTACCTGAAGTTTCTCTCCATTTCCATTGATATGTTCATTCCAGCACCAATACCACACAGTTTTATAGCCCTTTAAATATGGTAGCAAAACTGTCCCCTTGTTCTCTCTTTTTCAACGTTTCTCTAGCTGGCTTTCACAATTATTTTGAGGTTAAACATAGATGTTTTCTTTAAAACCCTGTTCAAAGTTTTACTTCGAATAGTTTAAATTTTGATTAATCCAGTAGAATTAGAATCTTGGTATGTTTTGCCATTTACTAAGTTTTCGCTGTATGCATCTGTGAAGAATTTAAATATCCTACCTGAATATTAACTTTTAATGCATAGATTTGTTTGTTGATAATGTGATTGGGTTGTTTCACGTTATATATATATATATATAATTTTATTTTTTTATTTGAGAGAGAGAGAGAGAGAGAGAGAGAGAATCTTAAGCAGGCTCCATGCTGACATGCTGAGCAGAGCCCAACATAGGGCCCAATCCCATGACCCTGGGATCATGACCTGAGCTGAAATCCAGAGCCACTCAACCAACTGAGGCACCCAGGTGCCCATTTTTTGTTTTTTGTTTTTTGGGTTTTTTTTTTAATTTAAGTAATCTATACACCCAACATGCAGCTCAAACTCACAACCCCAAGATCAAGAGTCACATGCTCAGGGCATCTGGGTGGCTCAATTAAGTGGCAATTCTTGATTTGGGCTCAGGTCATGATCTCGCAGTTCATGGGATCAAATCCCACATCAGTACAGAGCTTGCTTGAGATTCTCTCTCTTCCTCCCTCTCTCTGCCCCCTCCCCTCCCAAAGTAAATAAACTTAAAAAAAAAAAAAAAGAGCTTCATGCTCTTCAATCTGAGCCAGCCAGGCAACCCTTTCACACCATATTTTAAACTTATTATTCCTGATTATTGCTTACCAATAACAATAATAATAATAATAATAAATATTTGTTGAGTCCTTACTGCAAGCCAGCTCTTTATTGCTTCATTTTCTTCTCACCCACTTTTCACATAAAGAAATGGAGACTTAAAAAGCTCAAGTAACTTGCTGGAAGTTTCACAGATAAAAGTGTTAGAGCTCAGATTTGAAGTGTTTTCAAATTCGTTTTTATTTCTGAGGCATTTTAATATTTTAGTCAATTGTTTTAGGTTTCCCAAGTACATCATCCTATCAGCAAATAATGATAATTTTTCCATTTCCTTTCCAATATTTTTACTTTTTTCCTTAGTCCAATTGTATAACAGCAATTTCTTCAACTGCATACATCTGTTTTAAATATCATGTAAGTCTATACAATATCACAATGTACCATACTAATCTTAAGCACTTCAAGAAAGTTGTAAGATGATATGATTTAAAATAAGACATGGACATTATTCCTACAGTATGGAGTATGCTAGATTAGAAGTTGCTGGAATGACTAAGTTGCGTGAAAATTTTCCATGTTATTAACAGCTTTCATATGCCACTGCATTCTCTCTTAATCAAAAAAAAAAAGTTATAAAATTTAACCTAAGGTATTTTTGATGCTAAGAAAACAGTTTATTTTGCTTATATAAATGTCCTTATTCAACTGAGGACATTAAGTAAACATTTGCTGGTGCCTATGTTGCAGACAGTTGGGAAAATGCATGGAAGCAACCAGAGTGGAGTCTCCGAGTTTCTGCTCCTGGGGATCTCGGAGAGTCCTGAGCAGCAGCGGATCCTATTCTGGATGTTCCTGTCCATGTACCTGGTCACAGTGGTGGGAAGTGTGCTCATCATCCTGGCCATCAGCTTTGATCCCCGCTTGCACACTCCCATGTACTTCTTCCTGGCCAACCTCTCCTTCACCGACCTCTTCTTCGTCACCAACACAATCCCCAAGATGCTGGTGAGCCTTCAGTCTCAGAACAAAGCCATCTCCTATGCGGGGTGTCTGACGCAGCTCTACTTCCTCGTCTCCTTGGTGGCCCTGGACAACCTCATCCTGGCCACAATGGCATATGACCGCTATGTGGCCATCTGCCGCCCCCTCCATTACACCACGGCCATGAGCCCTGGACTCTGCATTTTGCTCCTCATCTTGTGTTGGGCACTTTCTGTCCTCTATGGCCTCTTCCTCACCCTCTTCATGACCAAAGTGACATTCTGTGGTTCCCGGAAGATCCACTACATCTTCTGTGAGATGTATGTCCTGCTGAGGCTCGCGTGTTCTAACACCCAAGTCAATCACACGGTGCTGATTGCCACAGGATCCTTCATCTTCCTTGCCCCACTAGGATTCATGATCATGTCCTATGTCTGCATTGTCAGAGCCATCCTCCGAATACCCTCAGCCTCTAGTAAGTACAAAGCCTTCTCCACCTGTGCTTCACATTTGGCTGTGGTCTCCCTCTTCTATGGGACGCTTTGTATGGTGTATCTGCAGCCTCTCCAATCCTACTCCATGAAGGACTCAGTAGCCACAGTGATGTATGCTGTGGTGACCCCCATGATGAACCCTTTCATCTACAGCCTGAGGAACAAGGACATGCACGGGGCTCTGGGAAGACTGCTCCTAGGGAAAGCCTTCCAGAGGTTGACATGAGGTAATTTTGGAAAGGGCATTAAAGTAGAAATTGGGAGGGGGGCCTGGGTGGCCCAGTCGATTAAGTGGCTGATCCTTGATTTCGACTCAGGTCATGATCTCATGGTTCATGAGATAGCGCCCCATGTTGGCTTTTGCGCTGACAGCATGGCACCTTCTTGGGATTCTCTCTCTCTCTTCCCCTCCCTAAATCTTACACACATGCACACAATGTGCACTCTCTCAGTCTCTCTCTCTCTCTCTCTCTGAATAAATAGATAAATAAACATTAAAAAAAATAGAAACTGGGACTTTCCTTCACCATGTGCAAGACATTATCCTATGGGGGATACAGGAGTGTTTAGTACATAGATCCAGCTCAGAATGAGCTCATGTATCTACGATGAAGAAAAGAATTGTATATGTAACCCAATGTTCACCAAACCACTGAAGCCTTGGCAACAAATAAGGTCAGTGATACTAATACTGGAAGTTTGCAAAATCAGATCCTTCAACTTGTCTGACACAGGACCACAGTCCCAGTCTTATCCACATATAGCCAGTTATGGCCCAGTGGAGACTCTTATGTTCTCTAGAAACACCCAGACATTGTCTCTGAACTCTGAACTTCTCTAAAGAGCCTGCTGCCTGCAAACCATTTACAGAAAACAACTGGCACCACTCCCGCTGCTGGTGTCCTGGCTGAGGCCACCCCATACCTGATGCTCTGCTGTGCACAGCTCCCACTACTTCAGTTCCGACTCACATTTCCTCTGGACATAACCACCGATATGCACACAGAAATGACAAGAGATTCCTCTCTGTTGCTCTGGGGAGATTTTTGATTTGGGGGCATCAAACAAAACTACCTCTCTTGCCTTTTCCCTGCATTTCTTTTCTATGCAAGAAGTCAGACTCTATCTTTGGAAAACTCCATCCTGTCCTTTGTCCCTGTGGTTCCTTACCTCTCATCTCTTCTTCATTCTCTCACAACAAAAGCCTCAAGCATATTAACACATGTTCATAAACAGGAGAGTGGCGGTGATGGCAGCAGAAGGGAGGAGGTAATTGTAAGACCTATGATTCTGACAGCAATTTTTTTTTTCAACACCATCAAGCAATTCTTTGACACTAGCTGGATGGGTATCCTTTAATTCAACTCATTTTTGACACTATCTACATGGAGATAGCCTCAAATCTCACAGGTTAAGGGCTCAGTCCTATAAGACTTCCTTCCCCCCACTTCAGACACCAATCGCAAGTTTGCCACCCATGCTTCTGACAAACCAGCTATAAATCGGAGGTTCCAACAATCCCCTCCTTGGGATCCGTTAACTTGCTAAAGTATCTTTAACTCAGAGAAATATTTTACTGATTAGATTACTGGTTATTTATTCAGGAGCAATCAGATGAAACAGATGAATAGGACAAGATATGTGGGAAGGAGCATGGAGCTTCTATGCCCTCACTGCTTATCACACTCTCCCCAAACCTCCATGTGTCACCAACCCGGAAGTTCTTGAACTCCATCCTTTTGGGTTGTTATTGAAGCCTCATTACATAGGCATGGTTGATCAAATCATTGGTCACTGGTGATTCAATCTCCAGCCCACTGCCCCTCTCCAGAGGTAGGGCGTGGGGAACAGCGGTGATGAGACTGAAAGTTTCAACACTCCAATCACACATGACTGGTTCCCCTGGATATTTGCACTGCAGTGTAGCAGGGAGAAGATCAACATTTCAATAAGTGGTACCAGACAAATTGGATATCCAATTGTATATCCAACTTTTGGAAGAAAACACATCTTGATGTCTCCCTCACCTGATATGAAAATCAAGTCCACATTGACAGCACATTTAAATGTGAAAGGTGAAAGCTGCCCCCCTTGAGAGGGGAGATCCGAGCCCCAGAGGGTGCCAGGCAACTGCCCACTGCTGAGGAAAATATAGGAGAATAGTGGCAAAGATCAGCAAAGATTCTTAAGTAAGATACAAATAACACTACCTATAATATAAAAATTGATAGAGTATTTTAAAATTAAAATCTCCTATTTCTCAGTACCCACCATCAGTTGAATGAAAGACAACCACAAAGTTAAAGATATTATTGCACACACCTGACAAAGGACTCCTAAACAGAATACATAACTCCTACAATCAACATAAAAGAGACAGGCAACCCAATAGAAAAATGGGCACAAGACTTGAACAGATAATCTACACAAGAGAATATACCTGTGGAGAATAACTACATGAAAAGGAGTCTAACCTCCTCAGTCAGCAGGAACATGCGAATTAAAACCACAATAAAATACCACCACACACCCACCCAAAACCTCCAATGAAAAGGATGGAAAACACCAAGTCAAGTTAAGAATGCAGAGCAGGGGTGCCTGCATGGTTCAGTTGGTTGAGCTTCTGACTCTTGATTTGGGCTCAGATCACGATCTCATGATTCGTGGGATCAAGCCCTGTGTAGGGCTCTGTGCTGACAGCACGGAGCCTGCTTGGGATTCTCTCTCTCCTTCTCTCTCTTCAGGGGAGGCCATGCTTGCTTGAGCATGCACGAAAGAAAGAAAGAAAGAAAGAGAGAAAGGGAGAAAGGGAGGAAGAACATGGAGCAGAGGCATCTTAGTGGGTTATGCGCCAGACTCTTGATTCCAGCTCAGGTCATGATCTCACGGTTTGTGAATTCAAGCTCAAGGTGGGCTCTGCACTTGACAACACAGAGTCTGCTTGGGATTCTATCTCTCCCTCCCTCTCTCTCTCTCTGCCCCTCCCCTGCTCACATGCCCTCTCTCTATCAAAATAAAGAAATATTAGAAAAAAAAAAAGAATGTGGAGCAACTGGAACTCACTGCTAGAGGGAACATAGAAACACTATGTTACAAACACCAGAGGAAGCTGTATAGCACTGTCTTCTAAACTTAATTAGCACCTGCCCTATCATCCAGAAATTGCCCTTACATAAATAAATGCCTAAAAGGAATGTGTAGCTGCACTATTCTTTTTTTTTTTTTAATTTTTTTTTCAACGTTTATTTATTTTTGGGACAGAGAGAGACAGAGCATGAACGGGGGAGGGGCAGAGAGAGAGGGAGACACAGAATCAGAAACAGGCTCCAGGCTCTGAGCCATCAGCCCAGAGCCTGACGCGGGGCTCGAACTCACGGACCGCGAGATCGTGACCTGGCTGAAGTCGGACGCTTAACCGACTGCGCCACCCAGGCGCCCCATAGCTGCACTATTCTTAACAGCCAAACACTGGAAACCACAAGTGCCCATCAATGGTAAAATGGATTTTAACGTCACAGTCACACAATAGAACTCTACACAGCAATGCAAATGAACAATCTACAACCATATACAACAATGTTGAGCGAAAGAAACAGACACAAAAGAGAGTGTAAAAGATGTACTTCCACTTCAGTAAAGTACAAAAATGGGTAAACTAATTCATGCTATTTGGAGTCAGGGTCTGTTGCCTGACTCACAGGAACTAGAAGAGTGACTAAAAGAAAACACGACAGGATTTCTGCAGGGCTAGTAAAGTGTTTTTTATCTGACTGCTGGTTACTCATGTTGGTTCAGTTTGTAAAAAGTCCTACCAACATTTCACGATTGGTTCTATATCCCAAAACACCACAAACATCTTTGTTTTTCTTTCTGTGTCCAATTGGTCTATTATCTGGAGTCCCTATATGCCTTTCAGCTGTTGGTTCTTGCTTTCAGTATCTTATTTCCTTGCGTGTCTGCTTATCCTTGGCTTTGTAGTCAAAATTGTACCTGAAAATGTGATTGACAAAAACAGTTGGAAGTTTACTTGATGTTGTTTTCCTACAAATAAGACTTTTTAAATTTTTTTGACTTAGTACTCAGAGTCGCTAGCAATCTGGGATCATCCAAGTTCAGTGCTCGAGATTTTCTGGAGCTCTGATGACTCAAAGCCAGGCTGTCGCATGTGTGTGTAGTTCTTTATTTCTGGATGAATCTAACTCCTAGGGCACCTTTTAGGATTGCTGCCTAAAGTGGAGTTGGTTTATTCTTTGTCAACAAGATTCATTTCCCAAGATCTTTGCATATAAACATTGGAGCAATTATCCAGGTTCGTCTCAACAAACTGCCTTGGGACCGCCTCCCCTGTGTCTTTCCAAAACTGATAAATAGCCCTGATGTGGTCCCAGTTCAGTCCCTCCTTATTTGATCTTAGGATCCAACCATCAGTTTTCAGATACCCCATCCTCATCACAGCATCCACAGCCTGCCATTCTGTCTCCTCTTTTGCATGGACTGCTTATCCAGAGGCCAATTCTTCTGCTTCCCACCTTTAGCCAAAAGGAGAAATCAAGTCCCATCCAGAAAGCAATGTCTTAGGGTCCTTTATGCTCTGCTTGAATTTACATCCTATGTAGGAAGAATGTGGAGACAGCAGAACCAGGCAACTCAGAGCAGCACAGAACAGCGGGTAAGGTCTACCCACCACAGGCTCACTTTCTTTCTCCCTTTTCTCCTTTCTCATCTTTTCTCTACCTTTATCTCACAAATATACTCACAACCTTTGAAAGTCTTCATATAATCTAATCCTTTCATATTTGAAGGTAATTAGCAATCCCTCCAATCTTTTCAGTGCTCTACAAAGTGCTGTCACATGCTCTGTCGCACGTGGTTCCCAAGCCTGCAAGAAAGGCTTCACAGGTGGGACGGAGAGGCTCAGGGAGGTTGCGTGCCCTCCTCAAGGTCCTGCAGCTGGGGAGCAACAGAGGGAAGTTTTCCAACATCAAGCTGGACTACTTTTCCATACCACGCCTACATTCCCCACCCCCCTCCCTGCAGAGCTACACTGCAGAGGGGTTTGTGTCTCTGAGGCCATCTGACCACACAAGTGTTCAGAACCCATTGAGTCTTACAGACTCAGAAAAGCATTTCTGTATAATCAGAATCACCAGGTGATTGCTAAAAAGGACTTGGTTCTCAAACCAGAACCAGTCTTTCCAGGAAGAGGACCAGAAAAGCAGCTTTTTGTTTTAAAGTATCACAGGTGATTCTGATGCACACTAAAATGTGGGGGACACTTGCCTTGAGGGCTAGAAAGCAAAGATATTATTCCCTCTGGGTGTCCTCTGCCTTTCCCCAGCGCTCTTCCCTGCTTCCTTCCTTCCCCTGTGTGGGGCAGATATCCCAGAGGGCCCTGAATCCAGGCAAATAGGCTGTGGAAGGACGTTGTTTCTGATGAGGTCTAAGGAGATGGGAGGCCTTTGTCTCCATGGCAGAAACAGAGGTGATAGCTGATGTGCTCAGGGTTGGGGTCACTCAGAGTCACCATGATGTTCTTTTCTATTCTTAGGCCATTTGGGAATGGGGGGTGGGGGTTGACTTGAAGTGATCGCTGGAATGAGTCCATCAGTTCTCATTCTCACCGAAACTCTGCTTTCCTAAGAGGCAAGGAGCCCACCCCGTGCTGACTTCTTGTTTCCGGGTTTTCTACTTCCTCCCAGTTCTAGGCTAACAAAGCAAACATGTGGCTTAGAATTCCTAGTCAAAGCCTCATCCTGTCACCAAACCATTCCATGACCTTAGACAGATCTCTTAGCTAAAACCCTCCCTTAAGTACTGGGAGAATAAATGATCTCATTCATGATGCTGGACCATAGGTGAATTTTATGGTAATAAACAACAAATACGGGAAGCTGTATATACAAAAAGCCTCTAGAGCCTGTGCTAAGAGTTACTCCCATTTTCACTCAACTGCCAAAGGACCACCACATGATTACTCTACAGTTTGGAATCTTAGAGTTAAAAGAGATCTTAACCATCACCTACTTCCACTAAATGTTTGCATCGGCTCCGAAATGATCACTGAGCCTAGTGTATTGGGCAGCCTGTTCAAATACCTCCTGGGTTGAGGAATCACTTCCCCTGCTAGCTCTCTTCATTGGCACAGCACTCAAGTCTTCTGGGAAATAGCCTGGTTATCTTTCTGTCTCTCTTTTGTTTTCTAGATCCTGACCTGACCAAGTATGGGAATTCCATAATGATACATTCTCTCTCTCTCTCTCTCTCTCTCTCTCTCTCCCTTTCTTTCTCTCTCTCTCTCCCCCATGTACACTACACCAAGGGCCAGCAACAAATGAATCTTCCCTAGGACATCCTGGGTCATTCCCTGCAGGCACGGTCATTCCCTGCTCCCATCTATGTGATAGGCAGAGCCAGGCACAGAATGGAAGACCAACTAGGGCCCTGATACCTCTTTGTCCTGAGAGCAGGATTTCCTACTTTAGGGGATTAAGAGATAGAAAGAAGCTTGAAAACTGGTTAAGAATAAGACTCTCTTTGTGACCCCACAACAGCTCCTCCATTTACATATGGATTTGAGGTTGGAAACATTCTTTCTCCTCCAGCATTTGAGTTCTTCTCTAAACCCATAGTGAGGTAAGAATCATTACTCTTGCTTAATGCCTGGCAGAGCAGTTAAGGCATGGGATTTAGAGACAGAAAAGCGTCATCAAATTCCAGCTCCATGAGTTACTTCTTGAGCAACATTGGGAAACTCATTAAACTTCTAAGTCTTGGTCATCTCATCTATAAAATGGAGAAATAGAAACAAACAGTGCTGTTCATGGAATAAATATAAGATCTTAATATATATATATATATAAAACTTTCAACGCTTGTTTAACCAACCATGCAGTATAGGGGAGTTGTTTGCTCACAAAACAGTTATATGGGGGTGCCTGGATGGCTCAGTCAGTTAAGCGTCAGACTCAATTTCAGCTCAGGTCATGATCTCACAGTTTGTGGGTTCGAGCCCCACAGTGGGCTCTGCGCTGACAGCATGGAGCCTGCTTGGGATTCCCTCTCTCCCTCCCTCTCTCTCTGCCAATGTTCTGCTCTTTCTCTCTCAAATAAATAAACTTAAAATAAAAACAATTGTATATGTTAACCTGGGACACGGACTCAAACTTGTGACTCAAAGTCTCCTCCCACTGTACCAGTGACAGTGGGTATCTGGGAATTCAACTCTGTTAATTGAGATAACACATCCACTCATTTGCTAAAGGCCAGGTTGGCCTCTCCCCTAAAACCTAGAGCTCCAAATTACTTTTATCTCATAGATTATGCACTGTCCCCACACCTACATTTGTTTGTCCTGCTACTACTTCAGAATCATCATGTTCCAGGCTGAATTTGTAAAACAGCTCTACTTTCTTTGACACACTGACTGATTTTCAACACAACTGCCTTTTTATCTGTACCTTCATTTATTCATTTAGTCTCTTGGGCTTATGACTCTTCCCCATTCCTTCATCTCAAATGCACGAAATGCCTACTATTCTATGGAGTTCAGTTCAACCTTCATTTCTTTTTTTTAATTGAAGTGTAATTGACACACAAAATCTTACTGACTGATTTAACTCTCCCCCAAAATAATTAGACAGTCATCCCAATGCCATTTATGGAATAATGCAACTTTGACCTGTGATAATAACTCATTTAATCCCACATGTACTCAGCAGTTTCTAAAGTTTCTGTCCCATGCTATTGATCTGTCAGCCCAGCATCAGTACCAGAATCCTTTATAGTTGGTAGAGGAACTTAGTCTCTTTTTCAACTTTTCCCTAGCTTATTTTCATGCCTATTTTTAGATGAAATTTAGATTCGTTTTTATTTCTTAAAAACCCAGTTAGGGGCACCTGGGAGGCTCAGGTTAAGTGTCTGACTTCAGCACAGGTCATGATCTCCTAGTTCTTGAGTTCAAGTCCTGCATCAGGCTCTCTGTTGTCAGCACAGAGCCTGCTTCAGATCCCCATCCCCCTCTCTTCCTACCCCTTCCCCACTCACGTTCCCGCTCTCAAAAATAAATAAACAGCTTTTAAAAACTCCAAGCTTTGACTTTGAATAGGTTAATAGCAGACTTTGTTCCCTTGCAATATTTCAATTTTCCATTTGGAATCTGGTATATCTATCCATTTATTAAGTTTTTACTTTATACCTCTCTGGAGAATTTTAAGATCATGCCTGTTTCTTGTTAGCATTTTAATGCACAGATCTACTTGTTGATAATGTAGCTGGTATTATCTCACATTAGATTTTAGCCTTATTATTCCTTATTATTGTTTACATATAATAATAATAATAGACAATATTTGCTGAGAGCTCACTGCATGCAAGCTCTCTGTGTTAAGCAATTTATTACTTAATTTTCTTCATTCCTGATCCATTTTTCAAATAAGAAATTGGAGTCTTAAGGCGCTCAGATAAGTGGCCTGAGGTTTCACACTTAGTAAGAGGCAGCACTTACCCTTCAATTCCAATGTCTGACAACAGTCTTAATCACTGCAGTGTATGCTTATGAGAGCACCATTAGCTTTGGGTCTATTCATTGTGTGATTGGCCACTTTCTATTTCTAATGGCACTTCAGTTGATTGTCTTTGGTTTGCCAGCTAGATCATTCTCTCAGCAAAAATGATAATTTTTCTTTTCCCTTACAAATTTTGTCCTTATCTCCCTCTTTTGTCCAGTTGTACAATATCCACTTCCTATAATGCATACACCTATTTTTAATATCACTCTAAATCTACGAAATATCAAAACTATAACATAGTAATCTTTAAGTACTTTGAGAATATTGTAAGCTGATAGGATTTAAAATAAGACATGTACATTACTTCTATAATATTGAGTATGTCAAATTAAAAGTCCCTGGGAAGACTAAGCTGCATAAAGATTTTCCATGTTACGCTTCATTGCTCCCATTTTTAAAAATTATAAAAGTTAGTCTATTTTTAATGCCAAGAGAATAATTGCTTTTGAATGTCTGAATGTCCTTACTCAATACTCAATTAGTAAATGTTTGTTGGTGCTAATATTGCAGACAATTGGGAAAATGCATGGAGGCAACCAGAGTGAGACCTCAGAG
The DNA here is from genome assembly GCF_007474595.2 of Lynx canadensis. Lineage (NCBI taxonomy): Eukaryota > Metazoa > Chordata > Mammalia > Carnivora > Felidae > Lynx > Lynx canadensis. The sequence continues at coordinate 13,468,325 of NC_044316.2, forward strand.
TTCCTACTCCTGGGGCTCTCGGAGAGTCCTAAAGAGCAGCGGATCTTGTTCTGGATGTTCCTGTCCATGTACCTGGTCACAGTGGTGGGAAATGTGCTCATCATCCTGGCCATCAGCTTTGATCCCCACTTGCACACTCCCATGTATTTACTCTTAGCCAACCTCTCCCTCACTGACCTCTTCTTTGTCACCAACACAATCCCCAACACATTAGTGAACCTTCAGTCTCAGAACAAAGCCATCTCCTATGCAGGGTGTCTGACACAGCTCTACTTCCTGGTCTCCTTGGTGACTCTGGACAACTTCATCCTGGCCAAAATGGCATATGACCGCTATGTGGCCATCTGCCGCCCCCTCCACTATGTCACAGCCATGAACCCTGGGCTCTGTATTTTGCTCCTCACCCTGTGTTGGGGACTTTCTGTCCTCTATGGCCTCTTCCTCACCCTCTTCATGACCAAAGTGACATTCTGTGGTTCCCGGAAGATCCACTACATCTTCTGTGAGATGTATGTGCTGCTGAGGCTTGCATGCTCCAATACCCAGGTCATTCACACAGTGCAGATTACTACAGGCTGCTTCATTTTCTTCACCCCCCTAGGGATCATGATCATGTCTTATGTCTGGATTGCCAGAGCCATCCTCCGAATACCCTCAGCTTCTAGCAAGTACAAAGCCTTCTCCACCTGTGCTTCACATTTGGCTGTGGTCTCCCTCTTCTATGGGACACTTGGTATGGTATATCTGCAGCCCCTCCAAACTTATTCCATGAAGGACTCAGTAGCCACAGTGATGTATGCTGTGGTGACCCCCATGATGAACCCTTTCATCTACAGCCTGAGGAACAAGGACATGCATGGGGCTCTGGGAAGACTGCTCCTAGGGAAAGCCTTCCAGAGGTTTACATGAGGTACTTTGGGGCAATGAAGGGGACACTGTATAACTTTAGGCCCCCAAATCTTGTATTTACCTCACCTCTACTTAGGTCACTAAGATAAAACAATTTTAAGTGTGTTTCTTTAAAAAAAAAATCTCTAAATATATAAATTAATTCTGATCTAATTGCAGGGAAAATTTTGTAGGATCAACATCATGAAGAAAATCTTGGCAGACCTTTCTTGATTACAGGTGGGTTAGGTGAACAGAAGAATGATGAAAATATGGAGGATCTTAACAGCGTGGTTGATGTTCTTGATCTGGACTTATGTGGCATTTACATTCAATGATTAGAAATAGAGTATTTTTCTTAGGCACATATGGAATAGTTGTAGGAATTATTAGGTACTAGGCCACACACAGACACACACACACAGGCACACACAGCCTCAACAAATATAAAGGAATACAATCTGATCATAACTCACCTGGTTTGGATGTTAATGACAGAAAGGTAAATAGAGAATCCCAAATTTTTGACATTGGGAGGCAAAATGCTGGCTAAATCAAGGTTACAAATGAAATTAAAATGGAAATTTGAAAATATCTATTATTGAATAGTAATAGAGACATTGCATGTCAAAACTTGTAGGACATGGCAAGCATGAAGCTTTGAGGGATTATTACAGTCTCAAGCGATTATATTAGAAAAAAGGAAAGCTCCATGTTTGTTGAACTATGTGTCCTCTTAGGATTCTGGAACAAATGAACAATGTAATAAATGCAGGGAAAACAGAAGATAAAGAAATTGAGAATAGAAACAATAATACAAAATATAATAGGATCCAAAAAGTTTAGTTCTTTAAAAAAAATGAAGTGGACAAGGGAAGAAGAGAGAAAACACAAATAAACACTATACTGGGAGGAAAAAAAGAGGGATAAAACTAAAGATAAAATTGAGATTAGAATGGCTAAGGGGGAGGAATTAAAATGGCAGAGCAGCATGGAGACCCTGAGCTTGATTGTCCCTGAAACAGCCAGATTAGCACCAACCCATTTTGAACACCTAGGAAATTGATCTGAGGATTAACACAACAATCTGCATAACTTGAGCCACAGAATTTGGCAGATACAAGGTGCGGAGAGGTGAACTGGGGGAGAGAAAAGTCATGGAGGGTAGGGAGCTGTATGAAGAAAGGACAGAAAAAGAGAGGGGGGACAATGAGGGACACTGGGGTCATGCAAGAAAAGCACTCCCCCAAAAGTAGCAGGAGAGAAAGAGAGAGAAAGAGTGAAAACACTTGCAGGTACTGAACAAGAAATCTATCGCCAAAACCATTGACAGGAAGAAAGGAGAAGGTTTCAATACCACCAGGATTGTACAAACAGTGGAGTCCAGAGTCTGAAGTTTCAAAGCTCAGTGCCTGGCAGTGCTCTACTGAGGAATCAGGGCAAATCCCCAGGAGCAGGCAGCAGGGTCTGAGGGGTCTGTGTGCCACATGGGGAGAAGCAGTTCCCATGCTTCTAGTGCATTTGGTAGAGGCCATACAGCCTCCCCGCAGGCAAAGTTCCCAGCAGACCCTGGAGTGCAGCCACGTTTGCTGCTACTGGCACAAAGATGCCAGAGTGTGGTGAAACCTGACACTGGCTGTATGTTGCAATTTGCTGTAATCTCTGAACCTCTGCCTCTGCTCCATCACACAAACGTTTTCTGGGTGCAAACTAGCACCCACCCTTTGCTCAGTGAGACCCTCTGCCATAGAGTTGGCACTGGGCCAAGCTGTGGGAAACTCTGAAGCCTGGGGTTTTGAAACACAACCCCATCTGAGACAAAACTCTGGACAGAGGTGCTGCCTGGCAGGTGGACAGCTTGGAAATGGACAGGGTAGAGGCAAGGTGGACAGAGTCCAGAGACAAAGGAGGGGTGATGATTGCAGGTCAGTGAGAGCTCAAAGTTCCTGTGCGAGAGACTAGGTGAAGCCATTTCCACCTCTCCCACACACACACATGCATGCCACAGTGATCCACCTCAGTAAGCTAAGCACCACTTAGTGGAGAACAGAGCCATTACACCAAGCCCCGCCCAACTGTGCCCTCCAAGCACATTCCTCTAGAAAACAAGCACAAGTCAATCCAACTGCTTAGTACTATAACAACTATAGAAGGCTTCATAGTTTCAATTCTAGGGGAAACTGGTTGTAACTTCATTCCAGTTTCATTCTGTTTGTTGGTTCATTGACTCATTTTCTTTGCTTCTGTTTTTGCTTAAGTTGTTTTCTGTTTTTTCATTTTCTTTCTTTTCTTCTTCATTCTTGGATACAGAAAGAGAAAATTTTATTTATTTATTTATTTATTTATTTACTTTATTTTTTATTTTTTAAATTTTTTATTCTATTTCACTTTATTTCATTTTATTCTAATATATAATTATTTTTTAATTTTTTCTTGCTTTTTTTTTCTTTTATTTCCCTTTTTTCTCTACTATATCAAGCTTCTTTCAACAAGAATACCAAAACACACCTAGGATCTACCTTCCTTTTTTTGATTTTTTGTTTGGTTTTTAATATTTAACTTTGTATTTTTTACTTTATTAATTTTTTCTTCCTCCAAAATGACAAAATGAAGGAATTCATGCCAAAACAAAGAACAGGAAGAAATGACAGCCAGAGGCTTAATCAACACAGATATAAGCAAGATATCTGAACTAGAATTTAGAACCATGATAATAAGAATACTTATTCTTATTATCAGGACGAAATTAAAAATGCTAAAACCGAGATGCGATCTTGAATGGAGCCACAACGGCAAGTATGGGTGAAGCAAAGTAGCAAATAAGAAATTTAGAAGATAAAATTATGAAGAATAATGAAGCAGGAAAAAAGAGAGGGACACAAAAGCAAAAGATATCGATACAAGACTTAGAGAACTTAGAGGGACTTATTAAAAAGGAATACATTCAGAATCATAGGAGTCCCAGAAGATGAAGAAAGAGAAAAGGGGGCAGAAGGTTTTTATCAGCAAATTATAGTGGAAAACTTTCTTAATCTGGGGAAGGACACAGACATCAAAATCCAAGAAGCACAGAGAACTCCCATTAGATTCAACAAAAAACAACCATCACCAAAGCATATCATAGTCAAATTCACAAAATACACAGACAAGGAAAGAATTATGAAAGCAGCAGGGGAAAAAAAAGTCCTTAACCTATAAAGGAAGACAGATCAGATTTTCAGCAGACCTATCCACAGGAACTTGGCAGGCCAGAAAGGAGTGGTAGGATATATACAACATGCTGAATTGGAAAAATATGCAGCCAAGAATTCTTTATCTAGTAAGGCTGCCATTCAAAATAGAAGGAGAGACAAAGACTTTCCCAGACAAACAAAAAATAAAGGAGTTCAGGACCGCTAAACCAGTCCTGAAAGAAATTTTAATGGGGACCCTTTGAGTGGAGAAAAGACAAAACAAAACCAAAAAGACCAAAAGCAACAAAAACTAGAAAGTACCAGAGAACGTCACTAGAAACACCAACTCAACAGGCAACACAATGGCACTAAATTCATCTTTCAGTACTCATCCTAAATATCAATGGACTAAACACTCCAATCAAAAGACATAGGGTATCAGAATGGATAAGAAAACAAAACCCAATGGGGCACCTGGGTGGCTCAGTTGGTTAAGCGTCTGACTTCGGCTCAGGTCATGATCTCATGGTTCGTGAGTTTGAGCCCCGCATCAGGCTCTGTGCTGACAGCTCAGAGCCTGGACCCTGCTTCAGATTCTGTGTCTCCCTCTCTCTCTGCCCCTGCCCCACTCACACTCATTCTGTCTGTCTCTCAAAAAATAAACATTAAAAAAATTTTTTTTAAATATGTCCATCTTAAGATATGCAGAGAAAGTTTTCGGTAAAACTCTAGACAAATTTTATTTTAGATAAAATTCTAGATAAAAGAATATCCCTGATAAAGTAGTGAAATTATTTTATTAAATCTCAAGCTTTAAGTATGTATCTTTTTTAATATTCTGTGTGATGAAATGGGAAGCACAAGATGAAGCACTCCTGCATCTCAAAGTGCAATGGTTATCTTGAGAGGAAGGAAGTATTTGTGTGATTGTTTTGAATCTGAGCTGAACTAGCCATTTCATGGAACACCATTTTAATTTGAAAGAATAAACTGAAACTGGTTATTCAGACTTGGGTATTTGGCATGTATTGTCTCAAAAACAAATGAAGTGAGCCTCTCCCTATAAGGAAAACAACTGATGGAGCTCATTACCAGTACTAATATTTGAGCTTTCAAGCAAATGTAAGAATTTTGGAAAATTTGTGTCTGTTATGGTGAGCTAAACAGCTTTCCAATATGTTAAGCCTTTTATGATGAGACCAGTGATGAGATAGAGACAGACAGACAGACAGACATAATGAGAATGTGTCAACAACATATAATGAAGTGCCTGAACATTTGTTAAATATACATAACTCAGATAACTTATTGAGCTAATATTTTCCAAATAACCAATGCATTATGTGACAAAGTCACACATAAGTAAAAGATAATTTCAAACTGCAAGATAAAATCAATGTCATAGAGGATAAAAAGTTCATTATATGGTATCAGATTCCACAGTGCCACTGATCTTTAAGAACCCACCATTTATCAAGTTTTGCTACAGTATCAAAGAGGAATATCCACAATTAACTGGAAATATGATTAAAATACTCCTCCTTTTACAATTACATATTTGTATAAGGCTGATGGATCATCTTCATATACTTCAACCAAAATTACTTATCAGCGCACAATGAATGCAGAAGCAGATATGAGCTATCCTCTATTAAGCCAGGTATGAAAAAACTTAGAAAAAAATGTAAAACAATGCCATTCTTCTCACTAATTTTTTATTTTGAAAATATATTACTTTTCATTTAAAATCCTACTTACGATAACATGTAATGGGCACATTATTTTTTTATTTTTATTTAAGTTACTATTTTAATTTACAACCAAGTTAGTTAGCATTTAATACAACCGTGCTTTCAGGAGTAGATTCCTTAATTCTCCTTACCCATTTAGTCCATTCTCCCTCTCACACCCCCTCTGTTTGTTCTCAATATTTAAGAGTCTCTTGTGTTTTTGTCCCCCTACCTGTTTTTATTTTTTTTATTTTTTTTTTGCTTCCCTTCCCATATGTTCAACTATTTTGTATCTTAAAGTCCTCATATGAGTAAGGTCATATGATATTTGTCTTTCTCTGACTGACTAATTTTGCTTAGCATAATGCCTTCTAGTTCCATCCATGTAGTTGCGAATGGACAATGGGCACATTATTTTTTAAAAGAATTAATGAATATTTTCCAATTCAAATGCAGAGCTCAATCCCATGACTCTGATCATGACCTGAGCTGAAATCAAGAGTCACTCAACTAACTTAGCCACCCAAGCGCCCCAGTATTCTACTTTTTGTTTGTTTATTGCTTGTTCATTCACCTCATTTGGCACCACACTTTTATTTTTTCACTAAAATTTCTTCCTTCATTAAGATAGGGATCAGTTTCCAAATATTAAGATGCATACTTGCATTGCATTTTGAAAACCTTCTACACTGTTGTTCTTGGTATGCTGTCATACATCCACTGGTAGACACTGCAAAGCTCTGTGGAAAAAGTGAATTCAAAACTCTTCATCATTGTGTAGACCATTATGAGAACTAAGACTTACATAATATAAAAATGAGAGAATATTACTCGGCAATCAAAAAGAATGAAATCTTGCCATTTGCAATAACGTTGATGGAACTAGAGTGTATTATGCTAAGAGAAATAAGTCAGTCGGAGAAAGACAAATATATGATTTCACTCATATGTGGAATTTAAGAAATGAAACAGATGAACATACGGAAAGTGAAGGAAAAATAAAATAAAAAGAGAGAGGGAGGCAAACCGTAAGAAACTCTTAAATACAGAGAACAAACTGAGGGCTGCTGGAGAGGTGGGGGGATGGGCTAAATGGGTGATGGGCATTAAGGAGGGCACTTGTTGGGATGAGCACTGGGCATTATATGTAAGCAATGAATCACTAAAGTCTACTCCTGAAATCATTATTATATGTTAACTAACTTGGATTTAAATAAAATTTAAAAATTTTTTAAAATAAATACTAAAAAAATAATTGAGAGAACTGCATCAATGGAAAAATGAAACCCAGCTATCCACCAGTTATTTTTTATCTTCCATAGCAAAATTGCCATACAGTCAATTAGTTATATTGCACAAATGTTTGCAACAAAAATGCTTGTGGCAGATGTCTACAGCAAAGAGACTTACAGCAAAAATACTGGACAAGGGATGGTCTACCAGCTGTATTTCTCTGAAGATATTATTATATTTATACAAAAGTTCCATTCTTGTGCTTAATTAGGTCTATTTCATTGGGTGTAAGTTCTTTTTGTTTATCATTACATTTTCATGAATTTTGTGCTTTTGAAATGGTTGGTGATACTTGATGTATGAACTTGTGCTTATAGCCTGAGATTCCCTATTTACCTGTGCTTTGTCTCCTTGTATATCACCAACTTGAGTGGGGGTGGAGGTCAAAATGGAGGCTTGCATTCTGCACCATTGTCACTAAGAGTTGGATCAAATAAGAATTTAGGGGTGCCTGGGTCAGCTCAGGTCATGATTTCATGGTTTGTGAGTTTGTGCCTCTCTTTGGGCTCTGTGATGACAGTGTGGAGCCTGCTTGGGATTCTCTTCCCCTCTCTCTGCCCCTCCCCACTTGCAGGCACACACACGTATGCTCACTCTCCTTCTCTCCCTCTTTCTCTTTCTCTCTCTCTCTCCCTGTCTGTTAAAATACATAAAACATTTAAAAAATAAATGAGAATTTAGCTGGGATAAGGAACCTCAGCAGCTGGTCTTATGGGCATGAGTGTTCCCTGTTTTCCCCAGATTTCACTAGCTACTCAGGGCACCTCTCTATCTCCAACCCAATCTTCTATATTCTCTCCCTCCCACCTGCAGTCAAATAGCCCCATCACTGTTGCCTCACCCAAGGGAGTTATGCTTTTGCTGCTCCCACTGCAGAAACACAATTGATCATTGTCTCAGGAGTCTTGGATGCCTTCTCACACTATAGTCTATCACTTAAGTGAAAAACACACTGCACAATGCACCCACAAAGTACATCAGTATTCTCAAACACAGGGAGGTGGGAGAGCACAGAGAATCAAACCAAGCCAAGGGTCAGGGGCCAGGGAGGAGACATCCCCTGAGGTGGGTCTGGGAAGACAGGAAAAAGGAGCTATGGTCATAAAAAAGGAAGTA